>NC_141924.1:17327464-17478979 GCF_057802395.1 Ceratotherium simum simum
TAGCAGTTACAAAGGCTCTGATGTGGAAGTGTGCCATGACTTGTTTAGGAACAGCAAGAAGGCCAGTGTGGCTGGAGCACAGTGAGTGAAAAGAAGAGATAAGGTCAGAGAGGTTGAAAGGAGCCAGATCATGGGGCTTTATAGACCATACTAAGGACTCTGGGTTTTACTCTGAGTGAAATGGGATGCCATGGGAGATTTTTGAGTAGAGAAGTGACATGATTTCACTTATGTTTTCAAAGAATCACGCTGGCTGTTTGTAGAGAATAGACATACGAGATTGGAAGTGTTATAAAGGCAGAAGCAGAAAGATCAATTAGGAGGCCATGGCGGTTATTCAGGAACAAAATGATGGTGACTAGGACTACAAGAGCGGTAGAGGTGTTGAGAAGTGATAGCATTCTATATGTTTTTATTTTTATTTTTATTTATTTTTAATTTTTTGCTGAGGGAGATTTGTCCTGAGCTAACATCTGTTGCCAATCTTCCTCCTTTTTTGTATGTGAGCTGCCACCACAGCATGGCCGCTGATGAGTGGTGTAGGTCCGTGCCTGGGAACCAAACCCAGTCCACTGAAGTGGAGCATGCTGAACTTAACCTCTAGGCCACTGGGGCTGGCCCTTGGATATGTTTTTAAAATAGAGTCCATAGGGTTTGTGTATATGTGGTATATGAGAGTCAAGGATGACTCTTAGGTTTTTAGCCTGGGTCAATGACACGATGGATTGCCATTTAGTGAAATGAAGACTATGGGAGGAACAAATTTAGGGAAAAATCAGGAGTTCATTTTTTAACATTTTAAGTTTGAGATGCCTTTTAGATATCTAAGTATTCTTGTTGAGTAGGTGTTCAAGTCCGATGCTCAGGGGAGAAGTCTGGACTAAATTTAAGAATCTTCAGGGGCCGGCCCAGTGGCATAATGGTTAAGTTTGTGCTCTCTGCTTCAGCGGCCCAGGGTTTGTAGGCTTGGATCCCTGGAGCTGACCTATGCACCACTCATCAAGCCATGCTGTGGTGGTGTCCCACATACAAAATAGAGGAAGATTAGCAGAACATGTTAGCTCATGGCCAATCTTCCTCACCAAAAAAGAAAACATATATATATATACACATATGTATATATATAAAGAATCTTCAGTATATAAATAGTATTTTAAACCCTGAGACTAGATTTATGGAATAAAGGAAGGGGTAGTAGATGGACGGGTGGAAATTTTTAGGGCTTCACCTTTTTTATATTTGGATTGTTTTGTGAGATAACATTTTTTAAATGTAATTGTACTACTTTAAATGCTTTCTCCCAGGAATTTTGTGGTTTATCTTTTAGGGTTTCTATCAAATTTTACATTTCTTAATTATTTTCATGGTATTAATCATAACTGTTTATGAACTTTACATTCATTTAGTTGTTCATATTATTTATGCCTTCTGAATGGTTAACAAGTAATTGTGGTACACAAAAATGGATACAGATATTAGTGTTTAAAACTGTAAAATGAATATTCACTTATTCACATGAAAATATTTTAATACTACATGCAACCTTATTGTTATATTCAAGTATTGAAATTCAAAGGTAACCACATGTTGCTTAAAATAAAGACCTACACTAAAGAATAGATAGAGACTTCTACCTCTGGTTAAGATGTAGAAAGTCACCATAGACATCATTCCCATCTTAACAATGAGAGAAGAAAGTGAATATGCCACAAAATCATAGGTCGTTGTTTTTTTTAACCTGTTGAAGAGTTAAGGACACAAAACTAAATAAACTAAATTCCAGAAAGGGATGATCCTTTCATAAGAAAGAAGAGACCTATGGCTACATCCCTGGAGGCACAGCAGGAAGAGAAGGGAATCCACTATAATTGAGAGTGAGGAGAAGCCAGAAGAAATTTTATCAAGCTTCTCATGGTCTAATGAGGGCTGACATGGCAGAGTAGAATCCCAAGAAGCCCTAGTCACAGAGCAAGTTTACACTCACTCTCTAATTCTTTCCTACAGTGCCTTCATGGAATATCAGTGGCAATGTGTGAAAGGCTGGGGCAAGGCAGAAGAGCTGAGAGAGACCCCCTCATTGAAGTGCACTGGGTATTCACTTAGTGCAAAGTAGCAGTCCACTGAAGCTGGGGACAGGACAGCAGGGTAGAAACACGTCTCCAGAGGTGCATAAAAATAGGGGACAAGGCTGGAAAACAAAGAGAACTCTCCTAGCAACCATAAAGCTGGTGGGTAGACAGCAAAGCAGAGAGAGATGTCCTGCAGGTTGTAAAGCTAGTGAGTGGGCTATAAAGCAGAGAGAGACATCTGGAGTTCTGTCAGTGCCCAAATCTCAAGAAGAAACATTTGGATCCTGCCCTGAAAATATTTGAAGCCAGTGGTGATTGGAATTTAACTAAAGCAACAACAAAGCCTAGATCCAGCTCAATTACAGACTACATTAATTCAACTTGTAGCAGTCAGAGCAAAGACCATGTACTTTTCTAGAGATAAATATTATTTATTCCATCTCTATTATTTTATACCATTGCCTTGCATACAGTAAAAAATTATGAGTGACATGAAGAAACAAGAAAAAGTGACTTGCAATCAAGTAAAAAAAAAAAAAGGCAGTCAGTAGAAACAGACCCACAGTTGATGCAGATGCTGGGATTAGAATAAAGGACTTTATAATAATTATGCTATAGATATTAAAAGATCTAATCAAAAGGTGAAAAATATATGTGGATAGATGGTAATTTCAGAAAAAATGGTAAGTATTAAAAAGAACCAAATGAAAATTCTAGAACTGAAACAGAAAAGAAGAATTCATTCAATGAGCTTTTCTAAACTGGACAGATTAGAACAAAAGATCAGTGAACTTGAAGGCAGTCAATAGAAATTATCCCAACTGAAGATCAAAGAGAGGGAATTTTTTTTTTAAGGAAACAGAGTGTTTGAGACTTGTAGGACAATAGCAAAAGAGGAGAGAGAGATTGGGCCAGAAACAAAAATTATTTGCAGAGCTAATGATTGAGAATTTTCCAAAATTGATGAAAGATATCAACCCACATTACCAAGAAGCTCAACAAACCCCAAACAGCATAAATACAAAGAAAACCACATCTTGCCATATCATAGTCAATTCACTGTAAACCAAAGATAGAAAATTTTATAAGCAGCCAGAGAAGAAAAGACATATTCAGGGAATCACAATTAGAATGTTGGGTGGTTTCTTATGAGAAACAATAGAGTCCAGGAAACAATGAAATGACATCTTTAAAGAACTACAAACAACCATGTTAAATTAGCAAAAATATTCATTTTAAAAAGAAGAAGGTAAAATGAAGGCATTTTTAGGCAGACAAAAGCAGAGATAATTCATGTACAGCAGATCTATACTATAGGAAATACTAAAGGAAGTTCTGTTGGGTGAAAGGAAATAATTCTAGATGAAAGACAGGGTCTGCAGGAAAGAAGGAAGAGTACTAGATATATGGGTAAATATAAAAGACCATCTTTTTCATTATTTTTAGTTATGTATATTTATATATCCTATTTTCTTTAAAGGACTATATTGACAAGTTAAAACCAGTTAATAGCAATGAATTGTAGGGGATAATGCCAATATTGTGGGGCTTGTAACACAGATAGAAATAAAATCTATAACAAGATCACATAAGGTAGAAGGAAGATTATTCAATAGTAATATATGATTTGAAGGTAAACTATGATAAGAATGGATATAGTTATTTAAAATAACACAAAGAGCTAGTTCTAAAAAGTTAATAGAGCAGTTTAAAATGGAATACAAAAAATATTTGACTCATTCAAATGAAGGCAGATGGAGCAAAGAGGAGCAAAAGAAGAGATGGGCAAAAAGAAAACTTACCAGGATGGTACATTTAAACCCAACAATATCAATAATTACATTAAATGTAAATGATCTACTTTAAACTCTCCATTTAAAAGCACAGGTTGTCAAACTGGATAAAAAATAGGCAAGAACCAACTATGTGCTGAGTAGAGGAGACATTAAAAATATGAAGAAACAGATAGGTTGAAATAAAAAAGACTAAAAAAGATGTACTTTGCAAACAGTTAAGCATAAGAAAGTAGAATTCAACAGAAAATTACCAGAGATAAAGTTTCACATCAAGAGGATATAAGCATCATAAATGTATATGTACCTACTAACAGCATAAAAATACGTGAATCTCAAACCGATAAAACTAAAGGGAGACATAGATAAAGTCACAATCATAGTGGGTGACTTTTACACCTCTCAGTTATTGTTAGAATATACAAAAATTAATAAAAACATAGATGATATGGGTAACACTATCAACCACTTTGATGTAACTGATATTTGTAGAACACTACACCCAAGAACTACAGAATACACATTCTTTTCTAGCACATATGAAACATTCACCAAGATAGACCATATGTTCAGCCACAAAACAGGTATCAATAGATTTCAAAAGACTGAAATCTTACAGAATATATTCTCTGACTTCAATAGAATTAAATTAAAAATGAATAGCAAGAGAATAGCAAATATTTATGACTGAATGATAATAGAAACACAGTATATCAAAATTTGTGGGATTCAGCTACAGCAGTGCTTAGAGGAAAATGAATAGCTTTCAATACTCTATTAGAAAAGAAATCAAAGAACTGAGCTTCCACCTTAAACAATAGAAAAAGAATAAAAAATTAAGCCAGTAATAGGTAGAAGAAGGGAAATAATAAAGAAAAGAATGGCAATGAATGAAACAGAAAGCAAACAGAGAAGATAAATGTGCAATAATCAATTTATTGTCTCAGTTCCAAATCCACCCTTCTTTGCCCTGCTTTGTGATACTGAAGCTTGACACTGTCAGTATTTCTCCTTTGCCAGCTGCCTTGATATTAGGCTTTGTCAGTAGACATTGTTGGTGGTTCTCTGCAAGGTCATAGCAGGAGAGAAGGGACTTTCCTTCATGGTATCCTTGGGCCTCTTTTCCTGGCACATTAGCCAGCAGATAAGCATATGGGAGGCCCAGTAGAACTCACCTCAGCCACCCTTCTGGACCAGCCCCAGCCTACACGCATCTTCTGGCAAGTTTCCCTGCTGCCTGATAGGCCACTTCCCCAGACCAGCTACAGCTCACCCACACCCTTTGGTAAATTTCTCTGCCACCCAGCAGACTGCTTGTACAGATCAGCTACAGTTAGCCCACACCCTGCAGGAAGTTTCTCAGCCACCCGGTGGGCTGTTCCTAAGAACCAGGTCTGACCCTTGCCCCCTGGCAGTTGTCTTCCCTACAGGGAAGGTTATGTGTTCCTGTGGCAGCACACCCCATACAATGCGGATTGAATCTCAGTGGGGAGGAAGGGAGCTGTTTTAGTTCTTATTTCATCACTACTTGTTTTTCCTACATTTAGAGGTGGTAGCTTCTTTTTGCAATTGCTACTTTTGGACATCTTAGAGCAATATAGTCCAACAGAAGCCATATAGGTAATTTAAAATTTTCTAATAGCCGCATTTAAAAAAGTAAAAAAGAAACAGGAGAAATTAATTTTAATAGTGTATTTTATTTAACCCAGTATATCTAAAATATTATTCTTTCAATATAAAATCATTTTAAAATTATTAAGCTATTTTAACTTTCTTTTCATATGAAGTCTTTGAAATCCAGTGTGTATTTTATGCTTACAGCACATCTCCATTCCAACTAGCCACGTTTCAAGTGCTCAGAAGCCACTTCTGTGGCTAGTGGCTGTCTACCATATTGGACAGTGTAGCCTTAACTGCTGTTTTACTCCTTGTCATTGTTGACCCCCTTTTACTTGATAACAATTCTTTATATTAAATTTTCCTTGTTCAAATTGCTGATATGGTTTCTGTCTTCTGACTGAACCCTGATTGATTCAGTCAACAAAGCCAAAAGCTAGTTCTTTCAAAAGATTAATAAAATTGATAAAGAGAGGCAGAGTCAAGATGGCGGCATAAGCAGACTCGGAACTCACCTCCTCCCGTGGACACAGCCAATTTACAACTACCCGTGGAAAAATTACCCCTGAGACAGAACTGAAAACTGGATGAGAGGAACTCCTGCAACAACGGACAATCCTAACTGAGGTAGAAGAGGCAGAGACTCCCTTCCGGAGAGGAAAAACGCCGCTTTCACAAGCCGCCAGCTTCACGGCTGCCGGGAGCAGCTCACAGGTACGCAGCCCTCCCTGGAGGCGCGGGGCCCTGAGCCGGGAGCGCCCCCGCTGTGGGCATATTGTGGACCCAGCACAATCGACACCAGCGGCATAATATCTGACTGTGCCTGCTACTAAAACACTGGGGAGCACCCCCAGAAAACCCGGTTCACAAAGAAACTAAAACTGGCTCTTAAAGGGCCCACACGCAAACTCACCCGTTTCAGGAAGCATCCTAAAATCACCAGAAAGAAGGGTGTACAGTGCTTTGGTGACAAGAGACTCACCTAATAGGCCCTGAGTGCATCTCGGTGAGGGGTGAGACCTCTCCAGGGACTGGGACATTGGCGGCGGCCATTGTTGTGGCCTGGTGTGGGCGTGCTGACACAGACACCATTGGAGTTCTCCCTGAGGCCTGCTAGCCCAGGGTCTGCCCCACCCGCTAGAGCACCGATTTAATCCAGCTCAGCCAGGGCAGGCAGCCCACCCTAGAGACTGGCCCCACCCAACAACAAGCCCTCAGGCAACATGTGGGCCTGCATAGATTGGTGACTGGATTCTCTGCAGCCTGGCGACTGAGCCGACTTGAGTGGGGCAGGGTGTGTACAAGGAGCAGGTGGAGAGTGTGGGGCCGTGGCAGAGTGTGTGGGGCTCCCGCCGTGGAGAGACTGGGTCCGCTTGGGGAGGTCGGGGCGCTCACACGGGGCAGGACTGTGTTGACTGTGTGTGTGGACCTGTGGGCAGCAGGGCTTCTCAGCCGCAGAAGACTTGTGCTTCTCAAAGACCCACATAGGAGGTTTGCTCCACCTTCCAAAACCTGAAACAATTGGGTGCTCCTGTGCCTGAGGCCAGCCCCACCCAGCTGCAATCCTCAGAGAGCTGACAAGAGACCTAATAGGCTAGAGGCTTACAGCAATTGTAAGGCCCTGAGCCTAACAACCTGCCACGGTGGGGGCCTACTCACTTAAAAGAAATACTGCAACACAAATGTGGTATTAGAACTTGCAGCCAACTGTGCTGGGGCTCCTCACACCTGATAAAGAGACTGAAGGGCCCACAACAACTACAAGCAGCTGAGCATTACAACAGCTGGCCAGGAGCATAACTCAGCCTCCCTGGGCGCCTACAGGGAAAGCAAACAGGTCACAGCAGAAGGATACATGTAGCCCACATAGGGGTCACCCCTGGAACATTGAGAACTGAGGGAAGCACACTGGAAGCCTCCTAAGCCATCACTTACATAAGGTCACCTATCCAAGAGCAGGAGACGTAGCTGACCTACCTAATACGTAGACACAAGCACAGGGAAAGAGGCAAAATGAAGAGGCAAAAGAATACATTCCAAGTAAGGGAACAGGACAAAACCCCAGAAAAGGAACTAAGTGAAACAGAAATGAGCAACCTACCCAACAGAGAGTTCAAACTAAGAGTGTTAAGGATGCTCACTGATCTGGGGAGAAGAATAGATGAACTCAGTGAGAATGTCAACAAAGAAATGGAAGATATAAAAAAGAACCAATCAGAAATGAAGAATACAATACTGGAAATGAAAAATTCATTAGAGGGACTCAAAAGCAGAGTGGAGGATACAGAAGAACGGATCTGTGAGCTGGACGAAAGACTAGAAGAAATTACCCGAGGTGAACAGGTAAAAGAGAAAAGAATTAAAAAGAGTGAGGACAGTCTAAGGGACCTCTGGGACAACATCAAACGCACTAAAATCCGTGTTATAGGTGTCCCGGAAGGAGAAGAGCGAGACAAGGGGTCAGAGAATTTATTTCAAGAAATAATAGATGAAAACTTCCCTAACCTAAGGAAGGAAACAGACATCCAGGTACAGGAAGCACAGAGAGCCCCAAACAAGATAAACCCAAAGAGGCCCACACCAAGACACATCATAATCAAAATGTCCAGAATTAAAGACAAAGAGAGAATCCTAAAAGCCGCAAGAGAATGTCAAGTTACGTACAAAGGAAACCCCATAAGGCTATCAGCTCACTTCTCAGCAGAAACCTTACAGGCTAGAAGAGAATGGCACGATATATTTAAAGTGCTAAAAGGAAAAAACTTACAGCCAAGAATACTCTACCCAGCAAGGTTATCATTCAAAATGGAAGGAGAGATCAAAATTTTCCCAGATAAGCAAAAATTAAAGGAGTTTGTCACCAAGAAACCAGTGCTACAAGAAATGTTAAAGGGACTGATTTAAGGGGAAAAGAAAAGACGACAAATAGGAAAAATTATCTATTTCCATGATTAGAACGTAATGGATACAAATGCACAACAAAGAGGTTAGATATGATATCAAAAACATGAGGGAGGAGGGGAGTTAAAGAGTACAGCTTTCAGACAGAGGTCAAACTAAAGTGACCATCAATTCTGTATAGAAGAAGTAAGGAACAGAGAAGGACTACTAAAACACTGAGAGAAAAAAAAAAAAAGTTAAAAAATGGCAGTAAGTACATACTTATCAATAGCTACTTTAAACGTCAATGGACTAAATGCTCCAATTAAAAAGCATAGGGTGGCTGACTGGATAAAAAAACAAGACCCATACATATGCTGCATACAAGAGACACACTTCAGACCTAAAGACACTCACAAACTGAAAGTGAAGGGATGGAAAAAGATACTCCACGCAAATGGCAATGAAAAGAAAGCTGGGGTAGCAGTACTCATATCAGACAAAATAGACTTTAAAACAAAAACTGTAAAACGAGACAAAGAAGGGCATTACATAATGATCAAGGGAACAATCCAACAAGAGGATATAACACTTGTAAATATCTACGCACCCAATGTAGGTGCACCTAAATATATAAAGCAATTATTAACAGACATAAAAACAGAAATAGACAGCAACACAATAATAGTAGGGGACTTTAACACTCCACTTACACCAACGGATAGATCATCCAAACAGAAGATCAATAAGGAAACATTGGCCTTAAACGACACACTACAACAGATGGACCTAGTAGATATATACAGGGCATTCCATCCAAAAACCAAAGAATACACGTTCTTTTCAAAGGCACATGGAACATTCTTCAGGATTGATCACATATTAGGCCACAAAACAAGTCTCCATAAATTTAAGAAGATTGAAATAATACCAAGCATCTTTTCTGACCACAACGGTATGAAACTAGAAATCAACTATAGGAAGAAAATCAGAAAAGCCACAAATACGTGGAGATTAAACAAAATGCTACTGAACGACGACTGGGTTAACGAAGAAATCAAAGAAGAAATCAAAAAATACCTGGAGACAAATGAAAATGAAAATACGACATGCCAGAATTTATGGGATACAGCAAAAGCGGTTCTAAGAGGGAAGTTTATAGCGATACAAGCCTATCTCAACAAACAAGAAAAATCTCAAATAAACAATCTAACAATGCACCTGAAGGAACTGGAAAAAGAAGAACAAACAAAGCCCAAAATCAGTAGAAGAAGGGAAATAATAAAAATCAGAGCAGAAATAAATGAAATAGAGACCAAAAAACAATAGAAAAATTAATAAAACCAAGAGCTGGTTCTTTNGAAAGATCAACAAAATTGACAAACTTTTAGCTAGACTCACCAAGAAAAAAAGAGAGAAGGCACAAATAAGTAAAATCAGAAATGAAAGAGGAGAGATTACAACAGACACCTCAGAAATACAAAAGATTATAAGAGAATACTATGAAAAGCTATATGCCAACTAATTCGACAATCTGGAAGAAATGGATAAATTCTTAGAATCATACAACCTTCCAAAACTGGATCAAGAAGAAGTAGAGAATTTGAATAGACCAATCACCAGTAAGGAAATAGAAACAGTAATCAAAAACCTCCCCAAAAATAAAAGTCCAGGACCAGACGGCTTCCCTGGTGAATTCTACCAAACATTCAAAGAAGACTTAATACCTATCCTTCTCAAACTCTTCCAAAAATTGAGGAGGGGGAAGCTCCTAACTCATTCTACGAAGCTGACATTACCCTGATACCAAAACCAGACAAGGACAACACAAAAAAAGAAAATTACAGGCCAATATCACTGATGAACATCGATGCGAAAATCCTCAATAAAATACTAGCAAATCGCATACAACAATACGTTAAAAAGATTATACACCATGATCAAGTGGGATTTATTCCAGGGATGCAGGGATGGTTTCACATTCGCAAATCAATCAACGTAATACACCACATTAATAAAATGAAGAATAAAAATCACACGATCATCTCAATAGATGCAGAGAAAGCATTTGACAAGATCCAGCATCCATTTATGATAAAAACTCTGAATAAAATGGGTATAGAAGGAAAGTACCTCAACATAATAAAGACCATATATGAGAAACCCACAGCTAATATCATCCTCAATGGTGAAAAACTGAAAGCCATCCCTCTAAGAACAGGAACCAGACAAGGATGCCCACTGTCACCACTCCTATTTAACATAGTACTGGAAGTCCTAGCCAGAGCAATCAGGCAAGAGAAAGAAATGAAAGGGATCCAAATTGGAAAGGAAGAAGTGAAACTGTCACTATTTGCAGATGACATGATTTTATATATAGAAAACCCTAAAGAATCCACCAGAAAACTTTTAGAAGTAATAAACGAATATGGTAAAGTTGCAGGATACAAAATCAACATACAAAAATCAGTTGCATTTCTGTACACTAACAACGAAGTAGCAGAAAGAGAAATTAAGAATACCATCCCATTTACAATTGCAACAAAAAGAATAAAATACCTAGGAATAAACTTAACCAAAGAGGTGAAAGATCTGTACAACGAAAACTATAAAACATTTCTGAAAGAAATTGAAGAAGACACAAAGAAATGGAAAGATATTCCGTGCTCTTGGATTGGAAGAATTAACATAGTTAAGATGTCCATACTTCCTAAAGCCATCTATAGATTCAATGCAATCCCTATCAAAGTTCCAACAACATTTTTCACAGAAATAGAACAAAGAATCCTAAAATTTATATGGAACAACAAAAGACCCCGAATAGCTAAAGGAATCCTGAGAAAAAGAACAAAGCTGGAGGTATCACACTCCCTGATTTCAAAATATACTACAAAGCTGTAGTAACCAAAACAGCATGGTACTGGCACAAAAACAGACACACAGATCAATGGAATAGAATTGAAAGCCCAGAAATAAACCCACACATCTATGGACAGCTAATCTTTGACAAAGGAGCCAAGAACATACAATGGGGAAAAGAAAGTCTCTTCAACAAATGGTGTTGGGAAAACTGGATAGCCATATGCAAAAATGTGAAAGTAGACCCTTACCTTACACCATACACAAAAATTAACTCCAAATGGATTAAAGACTTGAATGTAAGACCTGAAACTGTGAAACTTCTAGAAGAAAACATAGGCAGTACGCTCTTCGACATCAGTCTTAGCAACATCTTCTCAAACACCACGTCTGACCGGGCAAGAGAAACAATAGAAAAATTAAACAAATGGGACTACATCAAACTAAAAAGCTTCTGCACAGCAAAGGAAACCATCAACAAAACGAAAAGACAACCTAACAATTGGGAGAAGATATTTGCAAACCATACTTCTGATAAGGGCTTAATCTCCAAAATATATAAAGAACTCATGCATCTTACCAACAAAAAAACTACCAACCCAATTAAAAAATGGGCAAAAGACCTGAACAGACATTTCTCCAAAGAAGATATACAGATGGCCAACAGACACATGAAAAGATGTTCAAAATCATTAACTATCAGGGAAATGCAAATCAAAACTACAATGAGATATCACCTGACGCCCGTCAGAATGGCTATAATTAACAAGACAGGAAACAACATGTGTTGGAGAGGATGTGGAGAGAAGGGAACTCTCATCCACTGCTGGTGGGAGTGCAAACTGGTCCAGCCACTATGGAAAACAGTATGGAGATTCCTCAAAAAATCAAGGATAGAACTACCATATGATCCAGCTATCCCACTGCTGGGTATTTATCCAAAGAACTTGAAAACACCAATTTGTAAAGTTACATGCTCCCATGTGTTCATTGCAGCGTTATTCACAATAGCCAAGACTTGGAAGCAACCTAAGTGCCCATCAAGGGACGAATGGATAAAGAAGCTGTGGTATATATACACAATGGAATACTACTCAGCCATAAGAAACGATGAAATCCAGGCATTTGTGACAACATGGATGGACATTGAGGGTATAATGCAAAGTGAAATAAGTCAGAGGGAGAAGGTCAAATACCGTATGATTTCCTTCATTAAGTAGTAGATAATAACAACAATAAACAAACACATAGGGACAGAGATTGGATTGGTGGTTACCAGAGGGGAAGGGGGGAGGGAGGAGGGTGAAAGGGATAATTAGGTACATGTGTGTGGTGATGGGTTGTAATTAGTATTTTGGTGGTGAACATGATGTAATCTATGCAGAAATAGAAGTACAATGATGTACACCTGAAATTTTTGCAATGTTATAAACCAATGTTACTGCAATAAACAAAAAATTAAAAAATAAAATAAAATAAAATTGATAAACTCTTAGCAATACTGATCAGGGCAAAAAAGGGAGAAAACACAAATTACCTTTATCAGGAATAAAAAAGGGGACATCACTAGAGATTCTCTAAACTTTAAAAGAATAATAAAGGATATTGTAAACATCGTAATGCCAATAAATTCTACAACTAAGATGAAATGAAAAAATTTCTTGAAAAGTACAAATTACTAAAATTCTCAGAAGAAAAAAAAACTGAGTAGCCCTATATCTCTTACAGAAATTGAATTTGTAATCAAAAACCTTCCCATAAATAAAACTCCAGGCTCAAGATGGCTTTACTTGTGAATTCTATCACATATTTAAGAAAGAGATAATAACAGTCTTATAACACTCTTGCAGAAAACAGAGGAGAATGTGAGGAACACTTCCAAACTTGTTTTATGAGGCAAGCATAACTCTGATACCAAAACCTAGTGAAGAAATTTTAAGGAAAAAAAAAGTATAGCCAGTGTCCCCCATAAGCATAGACTCAGATATCCTTAACAATATCATAACAAATTGAATTTAGCAATATTTTGAAATAATACTACATCGTCATCGGTGAGGTTTATCCCAGGAATAAAAAGTTGGTTCAATATTATAAAAATCAATTAACATAAATAGAATAAAGGAAAAGATATAACGATTATCTCAATAGATGAAGAAAAAGCATTTGACAGAATTCAACACCTATTTATGATTAAAAAAACTTTAAGCAAACTAGGAATAGAAAATTGCTAAGTATCAATTTGATAAAGGTAGTCTATAAAAAAAATAGCTAACATCTTACTTAATAAGGAAACTGCTCAATTCAAGGGTGAAATATTAGCAAGCTTACCTGCCCTTAAACCTAATATATTTTCTCCAGTTCAGCTTTGCTAGTAATATGGTATATATTTTGATTTTTAGCTCTGTGATTTATGTTCCCTTCCTTTTCAAAAAGAGAAAAGGGGAGGGAGTGTTATTGACTCATCTCAAACTCTAACATTTACTTTCTAAAAACTAAAAAATTATTTGTCAAAAAAAAATCATAGAGGGGCTGGCCCGGTGGCGCAAGCAGTTAAGTGCACGTGCTCCACTGCAGTGGCCTGGGGTTCGCTGGTTCGGATCCCGGGCGCGCACCAACGCACCGCTTGTCAGGCCATGCTGAGGAAGATGGGCATGGATGTTAGCCCAGGGCTAGTCTTCCTCAGCAAAAAAAGGGGAGGATTGGCAGATGTTAGCACAGGGCTGATCTCACACACACAAAAAAATCGTAGAATTAAATTGCAAGCTACTAAGAAAAAATTTTGTGACATTTATGACAGAGAAAGGGTTGCTATCATTAAAATATAAGGAGCTCTTACAAATCCATAAGAGAAAAATTAACTGTAGAAAACCAAGCAGGGGCCAGCCCTGTGGCTTAGTGGTTAAGTGCACGCGCTCCGCTACTGGCGGCCTGGGTTCGGACCCTGGGCGCGCACCGATGCACCGCTTCTCCGGCCATGCTGAGGCCGCGTCCCACATACAGCAACTAGAAGGATGTGCAACTATGACATACAACTATCTACTGGGGCTTTGGGGGGAGAAAAAAAAGGAGGAGGATTGGCAATAGATGTTAACTCAGAGCCGGTTTTCCTCAGCAAAAAGAGAAGGATTAGCATGGATGTTAGCTCAGGGCTGATCTTCCTCACACACAAAAAAAAGAAAACCAAGCAAACATAAGCTGCAACTCAGAAAAGAAGAAATATACAAATAGCTAGTAATAATATTAGCTGTGATTCATTGAGGGCTTACTATGCGCTATGTCCTAAACAATTTACATGCATTAGCTCATTTAATCTTTCAGCAACCCAATAACATAACGTTATTTTTTTCATTTTACTGTAGCAAACACTTACATAGTGTTTATTATGTGCTAGGTACTCTCAAAGCACTTTACTTACATTTTACCCATTTGGTAGCTTAGAAATCTGGCATGGAGAGTTTAGCAATTTGCACAGATAATTGAGCCAGTCTTTGCACGGAGGAAATCTGACTTTAGATCCTATGTTTTTTAACTACTACGCTATACTGCCTAACTATAAAATAAAGAAATGTAATGCTTTCCTATTGTCATTTGAATTTTAAATTTCAAAGCAGTACGTGATTGTACTAATAATTCTGAACAATGCAACAGTGTGTAAAATAAAGAATAATTATCTTATTTACACTCCTAAATTCTACTCTTCAAAGGTAACAGCTGGTGACAGCTTGATATGCATTCTTCAAGACTTTCAAGAAAGGAAAATTTTAAAATTGAGATACTGTTTTTCTGTGTATACTTTCTGTATGTATTAGTGGTTTGTTTGTTTGTTTTGTGAGGAAGATTCACTCTGAGCTAACATCTGTTGCCATTCTTCTTCTTTTTTTCTTGAGGAAGATTTGCCCTGAGCTAACATCTGTGCCAGTCTTCCTCTATTTTGTATGTGGGTCGCCACCACAGCGTGGCGTGACGAGTGGCGTATGTCCATTCCCGGGGTCCGAACGCACTCACCCTTGCCTCTGGTGGGCTACTGAAGCAGAGCACACCAGACTTAACCATTACGCCATGGGGCCAACCCCTGTATTAATGATATTGGCAAACGTATGGGGAGCAAGCACTTTGGTGTACTATTGATGAGAGTGTAAATTGGTACAGTATATCTGGTGGAAAATTTGGCAGTGTCTATCAAAATTTTAAATGTGCTTATATTATCCATTGTTTTTCAAGGAATTATTTCTAGGAAAAATAGGACAAATGCCAAAAAATGTTTAAGATGTATGCATAAAGATGTACACTGTAAGGTTTATAATAGCAATTTTTTTAAAAACCCATCATTGAGAACAGCCCTTGTCCAATCTGTAGGAGTTTGGAGAACTACTATCTAGTCAGTTTTTGTACAGTAGAATTATAGTGAGATATATCAGTGTTACTATATAGTCAGTTAAATAATGGTAGAATCATAGGTGAGATATATCACCTGTAGATTTGAGAATTAAAAAAAACTTCACTACCCCCCTGGGAAATTACTTAATTCCCTTAAGTCACAGTCTTCTCATTGAAAATCACTATAAGGAGATGTACAGAACTTATTAATATAGCACCTGACACTCAATAAATAGCTGCTATTATTGTTACTGTCTCCATATTTTCCACAGTTAATGTTTTTTGGTAATCAGAAATAAAGCATAAATCAGAGTACCTCAGCAAAGCAGCTTACACCATATTAGCTGTCAAAGGTTTGTTAAAGACCACTTCTTAGAATCAGCAGACATAAGTTCAGATATTCTAGCTCTCTGTAAATTTGGGCAAGTCCCTAAATTTTTAAAATAACCTTATCTGAAAAATGGAGATATCAACCAAAGTGCCAAACTCTGAGGGTTGTTTTGAGAAGCAAATGATATGTGTAACTTATTTGAAAAAGTAAAGTGCTGTACAAACACAGTTAGTACAGGAAGTTGGTTTTAAGCATATTGGTAGATTGTCTAATTCCTAGCACAGTGGGTAAAATCTAGTGAGTATACATTTCATATTTACATATTTTGAATTTATAAATTGTGCACTTCTTTCTGCATATTCAAGGTTTGATTTCTGTATAATCATTTGATATGTAGATTTTGAGCTTTTCACTTTTTTCCAACCTGTGTTGTTATAATAGGAAAACATAATTATTAAAATTTGTGTACATTTTTGCCCCTTTCTCTTATTTTAGGAGTGGAACATTACTAAACTTTCAATTGAGTATGATTCTGAGCCCTTTGGAAAGGAACGAGATGCAGCTATTAAGAAATTGGCTACTGAAGCTGGAGTTGAAGTGATTGTACGCATTTCACATACATTATATGACCTAGACAAGTAAGCTTTTTTTTCTTTTTTTATTATGTAAAATACATATAACATGATATTTGTCATCTTAACCATTTTTAAAAGTGTACAATTCAGTAGTATTAAGTACATAGATAAGTAAGTTTTAACTTATGGGACTTAAGTTTGTAAAATGGAAATAGCAACATATACATCATAGAATATGTACAGAGAATTAAATGAATATATATCACACCCTTAGCATTTTACTTACCTCTTGTGATTTTTGTTTACCCAGTGACAGATACCAAAATTATAGACATAATGCGTAAGATAAAACTCCTCAGAATTTCAGTTTCAGAACTATTAAGAGTATCATGAAATTTCCCTTGACTATTCTAACTCAGACTACTGTGGTCTTGCCTTTCTGGGCTCTTAGCAATATTAATTTTATAGTTTATATGATACATAGCCATAAACTACCTTGACATATTTCGTGTGATTGCCTTAAGTTATTTTATTTCATGTGTGTATGTCTCGTCTGTCTGGGTTTTCAGTCCAGATGCAAATTGTATGTAATATTTTTTTGCATAACTGTAGTCCTCTGAACAATGGCATCATATCTTATTTCTCAAAGTGTATTTCTTGAAATACCAGTCCTTGGTGATGCTTTGTCTAACAAAGATTCTGTGGTCAAATTTAAATTTAGGAAGTATTATATGCTGTTGAGTTTTGAAGATTCATAAGATTCATTAACATTAACTTTTGGCATATAGACATCCTTACAAGTGCTGATATCTCATGATTTATGTACTTTTTAAGTTATTTTACTTTATTAGTTATTTACACATTTTATCATGTTAATAAAGCTAATTCTGTAAATAACATGACAAACTAGTTAATTTTATTCCACTTTTCCAAGTGTATCAAAAAATCATAATTTGATTCAGGCAAGGGTCTTACTTGATATTAAGCCAGAAGTTATATATATCCTTTGATGATAAACTTGCCTTCTAGTATACTAGTTTTCTTAATTTCAGGGAGCTGATAGCAAGGAAGAGGCAAAACAGGATAAGAACAATTGCTTCTAAGTGGGAGACTGAGTGTTATGCATAAAATTGTATTATTTATTGGATAGAATGTGAATATTTACCATGGATTCATCATATGAAAATGTAACATACAGAAAACATTTTTTCTAAGGTTTTTATTTTGCTTCTGTTATGTAATTAGCAGTGTCCTCAATAGTATCATTGCAGTATCGTTACAATTGACAAATTTCATTACGACCGTAAGTATAAACTCAAAGTATTCCAAAGCAAAATTACTAAAAGCAGAGAGCATAGCTTTTATGTTTACTTTCTGTACATACAATTGTTACATAATTATATGTGGTGTAATGAAAAATGTACTATATTTGGATTAAGAAAACCTTGATTTGCTATTTATTAGTTATGTGACCTTGACTGATTTACTTAACTCTTTTGGTAGGCTTCAGTTTCTGGTCTGTAAAGTGATGGAGTTGGATTTTGCCAGTAATTCTTTATTAAGACTAAATGCTAAGCGAATAGCCATAGTGAAAAAGAATAATTAGTTATTCCCAAATAGTGTCTAATTCAAATTACCGCTGGCAAAGCTAATCTTTTCTTTTTGGTATGACTTACTTGAGGCAATTAGTGATCAGATGTAAATACAAAATATGTACATAAGATACATATGCTGACATTTTTAACAAAGGCATGAGCACAGTAGAAAATAGCAAGTGATTTATCACTGCAGTAATATAGAATCCTAATTAATGAGACTTGCTGATTGCTCCTTGATATAATATTCGCCTCCTTTAGTTTTTATTGATGATTAAGAGATTCTTTGAGCTGAGTGGTAATATGTTTTCACATTTCCATATATATTATTTTTTTGTTAATGCCTTTAGGCTAATTTAGCCACTTGTTTTTTTCACTCATAGTTGCTTAATACCCTTTGTCTTAAAGGTTTTAGTATTTGCATACTGTATATTTTTGACACCTAGCAGATGTCTAGAAAATAAAGAGAATAATTTTTAGATTCATTAGCCATTTTAACAAGTGTCCTGATCATATAAGAAGCTAACATTCTCCTAGAAGTCTTAAATGATTAATTTTATTTTCTACCTTTAAGCCTTTTCAGAGCTTATCAATCAAAATATATTGTCATTTTTTTATACTAACTGCATTTTACTAACTTTTGTAATAGGATCATAGAACTCAATGGTGGACAGCCACCTCTTACTTATAAAAGATTCCAGACTCTCATCAGCAAAATGGAACCACTAGAGATACCAGTAGAGACTATTACTTCAGAAGTGATGGAAAAGTGCACAACTCCTCTGTCTGATGACCATGATGAGAAATATGGAGTCCCTTCACTGGAAGAACTAGGTGGGTGTCAGTGGTGATAAATGTGGAGCTGAAGAGTTAATAAATCCCTCAGAAAATCCCACTTCTAATTTGACATGTAAAGTATTTTGCATTAAGAGGGAAAGAAAAAAGAAAAGAAACTCTTAAACTAAGAAATGATAAATCTGTGTATTATTTTTGTGTTCTATAAATATGTGATCTGTTATCACCTTAAGATGTATGCCCTAAAGAACAGAGACCATGTTATATCCTCTATATGTGAGGAACTATCTAGGGCCCTCAATTCATTTTTATGCTACTGTCATAATTTTTCTGCAAAGTAATTTTTTTCTCCCAATTATTGTGTTTAAATAAAAATTATTTTAGTTCCATAAGAATGATATTTTTTCTTTTCTATTTTTTTCTCTAGGTTTTGATACAGATGGCTTACCCTCTGCAGTATGGCCAGGCGGAGAAACTGAAGCCCTTACACGTTTGGAAAGGCATTTGGAAAGAAAAGTATGATAATATAGATCATGCTCATATTTCCAAACTGGCATTTTAAAAATAATTTCACTCTTGGGGCCGGCTCGGTGGTGTAGCGGTTAGGTGCTTGCGCTCTGCTTCAGCGGCCCGGGGTTCATGAATTTGGATCCCTGGCGCGCACTGACGCACTGCTTGTCAAGCCATGGTGTGGTGGCGTCCCATATAAAGTAGAGGAAGATGGGTACGGATGTTAGCCCAGTGCCGGTCTTCCTCAGCAGAAAGAGGAGGATTGGCAACAGGTGTTAGCTCAGGGGTAATCCTCCTCACCAAAAAGAAAAATTCACTTTTTGTTGAAAACAAAAAATAGACTGTTGAAATAAAGGATTGAGAGCAATAGTTAAAATAACACAAACCTAATTATTTGAAAATTAACAACTATCTCTTCATTTAAATACCTTTTCGCCTCCTCGTCTGATTATTTCCCCTGTAGCTACTACCAATACTACCTCTTCTGTTCTTTCTATCTAAGCTAGTATCTGATGACCATAACTTTGAAACTAGGATAGAGTTCTTCTATTTCACCTTTACCTCAGTGTCAAAGAGACAGGTTGAAAGTGCTCTCAGCCTTGTGTTAAGAATTTGAAGGTAATTTATTTCACATGGGTATGTGCTGCATGAGGATGGCTGAAACAAAAGAATTCTCACTTTTATCCTTTCTTGTTTTTTATTAAAACATGTCATTTGTGGTTGGGTTAGTAAGATTTTATTCCCCCAAGAACTATGTAACTTTTTAAAAAAATCTCAGTTTTAAACACTCTTTTAAAATGGAAAAAACGATTAGTTAGACTAATTCTCTTTGTGTATTTTCAGGCTTGGGTGGCAAACTTTGAAAGACCTCGAATGAATGCAAATTCCCTCCTTGCAAGTCCTACTGGACTCAGTCCTTATCTCCGATTTGGTTGTTTGTCATGTCGACTGTTTTACTTCAAACTAACAGATCTCTACAAAAAGGTATTATCTAAAACTGGAGCTTATTTTTCAAAATACTTTTTTTTAAAATTGCTGATAATACTTCTTTGCTTTTTAATCTTAGGTAAAGAAGAACAGTTCCCCTCCCCTTTCCCTTTATGGGCAACTATTATGGCGTGAATTTTTCTATACAGCAGCAACAAACAATCCACGCTTTGATAAAATGGAAGGAAACCCCATCTGTGTTCAGATTCCTTGGGATAAGAATCCTGAGGCTTTAGCGAAATGGGCAGAAGGCCGGACAGGCTTTCCATGGATTGATGCCATCATGACACAGCTTCGGCAGGAGGGTTGGATTCACCATTTAGCCAGACATGCAGTTGCCTGCTTCCTGACAAGAGGTGACCTGTGGATTAGTTGGGAGGAAGGAATGAAGGTAGGTGTTCTTCTAAGTAATGTAACATGGTCTTATTTTGAAGGACTCTGTACCTTATTAAAACAATTCCTAGAAGTTGTCTATTATGTAGATTCATTTATAGTCTAAATTTTCAGCAGGTAAAGCATTTAATTCCAAGAGTACAGGCACACTTTTGGAGAGCAGAATGGTGTAGTCAGACAGGAGAAAGGATGAAAACAGGTGTGATTAACCTAAAGTCATTTCAATGGCTAAACCAGCCTAACCATCAAGAGAACTGTAAGATTTAACACTCTGGACTTACTGGATCAATATGTTTGTAGTGATCATTTCTGTCACAAAAAGGATTCACCCAAGAGTTCTTAGAAATAGTGGGTTTGTATTATAAATTTAAAATATAAATTATTTCACCTAACTTGAACATCACAGCTTTGAGTAATACTGTTTTGTAAAGTGAAGCATACTACATTTTGTGACATCATCTTATGGTTATACATAACAAAACTTTACACGTATGTGCTTTACCTTCCTGCCTATATCATAAATTTCTCCTCTCCAAGGACCATTTCTGATCCTATGTTTTTTTGCATCTCTCCTATATTTCCTAGTATGCAGTTGTACATGAGGTAGATGTATAGCACACACTTAATGAATTTATTAAAAATAATTTATTTTAATTCTGTTTCCCTTTTAGATCAAAGAATTCCAAATTTAAACTCTATAGTGCTAGTGCATGTTTAAAGGTCATTTATGTTTGGGTACTCCCTCTATGTAGGCCAGTGTAACAAGCTTCCAAGTTTTTGTTGGTGATTTGTTTGGTAGCGTTTTTGAAAGTGCTTACTGCTTTTTTTTCTTCCATTTTTTAATCTCCTCATATTCCATCTGATTGTTTTAAATCAGTGACTTGAGTAATTTTTTTACCCCCCCCCCCCATAACACTGCAAAGATTAGAAAGGTAAATTCTCTTCAGAAATCCACTTATATTACTGATATGTTTCTTTCCCTGAAACAACTCATTGTAGAGCAATGTGAGCCAGCAAGCTAACTTTGGAATATTTACTTTTACAGTTACGTTCTAGATTTTCTTTGCCATGACTTTTGATCTACAGAGACCTGGAAAATGCTTGCTTTGAGAATTATGTGTGTGCAAACTAATTGGTTACTGTTACTTCTGAAGGTATTTGAAGAATTATTACTTGATGCAGATTGGAGCATAAATGCTGGAAGTTGGATGTGGCTGTCTTGTAGTTCCTTTTTCCAGCAGTTTTTTCACTGCTATTGCCCTGTTGGTTTTGGTAGGAGAACAGATCCCAATGGAGACTATATCAGGTAAATCAAGGGTGGTTATTATTCAGTTTGGAATAGCTAAATCCAGGAAGAGCTTTTCGTGTTTAAGCAACACTTAAAGTATACCCCACTCATGATGGGCAGCAGAGATGAGGAGAAGGGTAAACAAATCATTTAAATGGTATTGATTTGATTTTAGTCATTCATAGCTAATAAATAGTTTGTTATAATTTGCTTATAGTTCATTTCATGAATAATTTTTCTTCCTTCTCCCAAAAGGCGTTATTTGCCTGTCCTAAGAGGCTTTCCTGCAAAATATATCTATGATCCCTGGAATGCACCAGAAGGTATCCAAAAGGTAGCCAAATGTTTGATAGGAGTTAATTATCCTAAACCAATGGTGAACCATGCTGAGGCAAGTCGTTTGAATATT
This sequence comes from Ceratotherium simum simum, assembly GCF_057802395.1. Lineage (NCBI taxonomy): Eukaryota > Metazoa > Chordata > Mammalia > Perissodactyla > Rhinocerotidae > Ceratotherium > Ceratotherium simum. Next base: position 17,349,943 of record NC_141924.1, read on the forward strand.
GAGAGGATGAAACAGATCTATCAACAGCTTTCACGATATAGAGGATTAGGTATGCCAGTAACTGCCTTTGATTTGTTTCTTTGGCAGCTGTTTATGTACGTATCCTTGAATTTGATCTTGATCATAATTTAATAGGAAGTTTTTTCCCTTTAGGTCTTCTTGCATCAGTGCCTTCTAATCCTAATGGGAATGGAGGCCTCATGGGGTATTCTCCTGGAGAAAATATCCCAGGTTGTAGCAGCAGCGGAAGTAAGTAAAAAGGAAATTTCTGCACTGCGTAACATAAGGAGATTAATAATCGAATATATTGTTTATTGAACCTCACTCTAGTATGTTTTTAAAATATCTATCTTTAAAATTTGTGTAATAAGTTCTTTGTACACATGCATAAACACACACATCCCCTCTTTCCATTAGTGACATTTTAGAGATGGAAAGCATGATTACGTGGTCAAGGTAAAGATCTTGCAAAATGAATGAGGAGAGCAATTTTAAGGATAAAGTGAAACTCAAATATATTTTCAGAGTTCTCATTATTTTTTACTCTCTTCAGGTACATATCAGCTATAAGGTATTTAGTTAAGAAGGTCACTGGCCCTGTGAACATGGCCAAGAGATTTACCATACAGATGCATAGGGCCTCTAGTCCTTTTGCAAATGAATTTTTCTTCACAAAATCTGGTCTATGATGGTTTTCTGTATGATATGTGTATTTAGTTGCCACATAAATTCTTAACACATGTGATATTAATAATGTCAAGAAGTCAGTATGTGTTGGAAATTTAAATCATTATACCAGTTTTCAAAGGCTCTAACCAAAAATAGCAGGAGGCTAATTAACTTGATTACAAACAAGGCAGCATTTGAGGAATACTTTTTTTTAATTTAGATGTTCAAAATTGATATTAAGAATAAAACCTTTAAAAAATTGAACCTTTCTGAATTCAGAAATATCCTGCATCCTTTTGAGAACATGTATTTTATCCTCCAAGAATTAGCTTAGGGAGAAAAGAACAAAGGCATTCACCTTTTGACTGCCTACTTTGTGCCCAGTACAAGGGGATTTTTGCCACATTCTCACAATAACCTGAGGAGATAGTAGTGGGATTCTCATTTTATGGTTGGGGAAATAAGCCTAAAAAGTTAGATAACTTAACCAAGATCCCACAGTTAGTAAGTATTTGAACTAAGATTCAGATCCAAGTCTGACTAGTCCTAAAGTTCATACTCTTTCCTGTATCATTGGGCCTCCCCTGCATATGTAAAGCCATATGTAGTGTCTATAAGGTAAAACATTTTATTACTGGAATATGTTTCATCCAGCAATCAAATAGTTGTCATTATTGGCAGTATACTTCAGAAACGTTCTTTCTCGGAGTTTTCTACAATTTGGAGTAAACTCCTATAATTTTGAAGTATCATTTCAAAAGTTCTGTCAGATCTTTTGTTCAGTTCACAGGCTGCCTTTTCTACCCACACATGAGTGTGAGGAACAGAAGCTCTGTGAAGCACTAAGATAACAGGCAGGGAACAGAGAGGTGGAAAGCAACAGGCTCCAGGTGCCTGGCTTGTGGATAATAACGGTACATACTGCATCTTAGTCTGCTCAAATCGGTACCTATTATTTGGAGTTATCGGCAAAAACTAGTTATGGTAGCAAGTTAAATTGGAATAATTTTGCTTCACAAATTTATAAACGTGGTATTTTATGATATAATAGAATTAATAAATCTTGACAGTAACTCTAATCATGTAAAATTTTGCCTGTAATACACTTTGTAGCTGGGTGCTGTGAGACTTTCAAAAAGACATGCAAGTTACATAAAGCTTACAGTCTAAATGGGGGTGTGGAAGGGAAACAAAAACAAATGAAAAAAGTGATAAATTGTAAGATGCTGCTTCCACATGCGATAGGAAAAAAGGGAGAGATCACTGAGAACTAAAGGAACTAGGGAAGCTTTCTTGGACGATGGTGGGGTGGGTAGCATCTGGGTAGGCAGATGAAGGAGAGAGCATTGTAGACCTGGAAATGGGAGTGATTGTGGAAAGATCCTTAGGATTTTAGACTGTGCTGTTAAGCATTTCTCCCCTCAGTTTTCTGTTCCATTTGAAAGGACTTACGAGCTTTTGAAGCATATCCCTTTCTGCCCTATCCTTACGCTGTTTGTAGGCTTCTATTTTATAGTGTCTTACAAGGCATATCAAAGGGCAAGATTCTTTATGATTTCTCTTAGGTTTTTAGTTGAGTGTGGAAAATTCTTAATCTCTGCAACACAAACTGCATTTTGCTCCTCTTGTTTTTATACATTTTTTTGTGCTAGGAAAGGAATAAACTATATATAAATGTCTTGAAGGATTTTTGTTATTGTAATAAAAACAGACCACAATCTGTTTACTACAGTAATGTGTTTTTGTTTTTTATTTTTTTCTATTATAAAATACCTATTCATCAGCATTATTGGTCATTAGGGAAATGCAAATTAAAACCACTATGAGATAGTTCTTCACACCTACTTAGGGTGGCAATCACTGATTGTCTGGGATTCAGAGGTTTCCTGGGACACAGGACTTTCAGTGCTAACACCTGAAGAGTCCCAGACAAACTGGGGCAAGTTGGTCACCCTATAGCCACTAGAGTGGCTTTATTAAAAAAGAGAGACTATTGGACCAGCCCCATGGCCTAATGGTTAAGTTCAGTGTGCTCTGCTTCAGCAGCCTGGGTTCAGATCCCAGGCGCGGACTTACACCACTCGGCAGCAGCCATGCTGTGGCAACCCACGTACAAAATAGAGGAAGATTGGGACAGATGTTAGCTCAGGGCAAATCTTCCTCAAGCAAAAAGAGAAAGATTGGCAACAGATGTTAGCTTAGGGTGAGTCTTCCTCAGCAAGAAAAAAAAACAGACAGACAATAACAAGTGTTGTGGAAGATGTAAAGAGACTAGAACCCTCATACATTGCTGAGTGGTGGGATGTAAAATGGTACAGCCACTTTGGAAAACAGTTTGGCAGTTTCTTAAAAAGCCAAACATAAATTTACCATACCACCCAGAAATTCCATTCCTAAGTATCTATCAAAAAGAAATAAAAACACAGAGACTTATATATGAATGTGTATGATAGCTTTATTCATAATAGTCAAAATATGGTATACCCATACAAGGGAATAGTATTCATAAAAAGGAACAAAATGCTGATACATGCTACAACATGGATAAACCTCAAAAATATGTTAAAGAAGCCAGACACAAAAGACCACATACTGCATGATTCCGTTTATATGAACTATCCAGAAAAGACATGTCTTTAAAAGAGACAAAGTAGATTAGTGGTTACCTTAGGCTTAGGGGTAGGAATGGGGAATGAATGCAGATGGGCATGAGGGCTCTTTTGGGGGTGATAAAAAGGTTTTAAAACTGGATTGTGGTGATAGTTACACATCTCTGTAAATTTACTAAAAATCATTAAACTGTATACTTAAAACAAGTGAATTTTATGATATGTAAATTATACCTCAAAACTGCTCAAAACAAAACTATTCACTCTAGAGAATTTAGAAAATTCAGAAAAATAGAAAAGAAGAACAAAAATCACCCACAGTTCCCACAATTCCATCCAATAGAGACAAGTCACTATTAAAACTTTGGTGTATTTCTATGCAATTTTCCCTCCACAGTATCTTCAAGTTAGAGTTTTATAAATGAAAAATCCTTTTGGTGCTATTGACAGCATAACACTAGGGGAAAGTGATCGTATAAACTTTTTACCCTTATAAAACTTGAGGTTTTTTTAAACAAGAAATACTTTTTTTTTAAAAGTTGCTTTCACACTAGGATTCCTGTCGTTGATATTTAACTGCTGTAATGACCCTGAAGATATGAATATGGAGAGTTGTGATTTTTGAGAGTGACTAAGCTAGTCATAAATCAGTGGATCAGCAAAGCTCTGTTCTCCATTTGTCTCTTACACTGTTATTCTCGTGAAAACATCATTTAATACATTGTATGGTGAAGTTATAGGCTATAGAGGTATTCATAGGGACTCAGGAAGATCTTAAGTGCCTGCTTATCATGTAGCTCTCTATAGAAATAAAACACCATCTTGAGGAAATTCCTAATATATTTATTAAGCTTATTAATTTCCCCCCTCCTCCCCAAAGGTAATCTCTCTCCTGATTTCTAATACTATAATTTTGCCCGTTTTTGAACTTCATAGAATCGTATGATTTGTATTCTTTTTTGTGTCTGGCTGCTTTCACTCAATATTTTGTTTATAAGATTATTCTTATTTATCTTAGAAGTGGAAGAGGAATATAATTGATGAAATTGGGAAAATGAAAACTAAGGTGACTAGTTGTGACTTGGGCTAAGGGCCACCTCTGTGAATCTTCCAGTAAAATTGACCTTTCCTTCTTCAGTGTCCCCACTGCATCCTGTGCCAACTTCCATTCCAGCACCTTTGTATTTACTGATTTTTACATGTTTCTCTCCTCCCACTTGACTGTGAGCCCCTTGAAAACAGACTTTATGTCTTCGTAATATTTCTATCCCCAGTACCTGGTAAAGTCTCTAACATAAATGAGCACTCACCAAATATGTAAGATATGAATAAATATGATAATTGAAAATGTATTTGTTCATAGTGGTAAAATATATATAACATAAAACTTAGCATTTTAACCATTTTAAATGTACAATTCAGTGGAATCAAGTACATTCACATTGTTGTGTGAGGTTTTAAATAGTGTTGTATAATAGTGCATGGTGACAAGTATCACTATTAGGGGAAGCCCTGCTGATGGTGAGACCAAGAGTAGCAGCATTCAGTGGTGAATTTCCCATAATCCAGAGTCTGACCATCAGCCTTACAAGTCCAAGAACTGAATGTTTTCAGTATAATTAGAGACAAGTCCAAGAACTGAATGTTTTCAGTATAATTAGAGATGGCCATTCTGTGAATGACAGACTAGAAATTTAAAAATCATATAAATTAAAATGTCTACAGGGAACACTAGTTGGTTAATTTATGGTGGAGTTACCCCTTTCCAGCAATAGAAGGCCTCATCCCTGATTAGGGCATTTGCTTTCTCAATTTTGAGTACCTGAAAAACTGAATTCTTTATCCAGAGGAAGTTGATGAGCATGAAATTATAATAAAAATAAGTAGAATGTCTTGTTCAGGCCATGAGGTGACCTCTCTAGGGGCTCGTATTTTTCCACAATCTGGACACAGTAGTGATAAAAATGTTTCCCTAAAACCTACTTTTCTGTGCCACTGCATTCCCCTGTAACATTGTTTCTTTTTTGAAGGATTGATATAATTGTCAGGCTAGGTAACTGCCACATTGTCTGTGTCTCCTCCTTGTTGTCTGATGTGAATTGTTTAACTCGCATCTGGCAGGCCTGTATTCCCTTATCTTCAGGGACGTATGTTTTGGATGGGCGCTGAGGGAGGAGTGTGGAATAGAGGGACAAGAGGTGAAGGAAGAATGTCTGTCTCAATGTTGCCCTATGTTTTGCCTTCATGGTCTAATTGCTGTCATCCAGTAAAGAAATGTTTTTTAAAAATGAAATCTTGCCATTTGCAACAGGGTATAATGCTAAACAAAATAAGTCAGACAGAGAAAGACAAATACCGTTAACGATTTTGTTGGTACGGGAGCAAACAAGCAAACAGAGATACGGAGAACAGATTGGTGGTTACCAGAGGGGAAGGGGGTGGGGGGAAGGCGAAAGGGGTAAAGGAGCACATTGTATGATGATAGATAGCAACTAGACTTTTGCTGGTGAACATGATGTAGTCTATACAGATGTGGAAATATAATGATGTACACCTGAAATGTATATAATGTTATAAACCAATGTTACCTCAATAAAAAAAAGATGCACATCACCAATGATGGGTAGACAGACATCATGTGTCTCCAGCTGTGATGTCCTGACAAGGACACAACATCCCTGTGCAGTTTTCTGGTTGAGAATCTATAACATGAATCTAATCATGAAGAAACATCAGACCAATCCAAAATAAGGAAAGTCTTATTTAAAAAACTGTATATTTTTAAAACTGTCAGTGTAATAAAGGACAAGGGAAAACTGTGGAAACGTTCCAGATTAAAGAAGACTGAAGAAACATGAAAAAAAAATGTTTTTTAGAAAATGATTATCAGTGATTTTGCCTTTGAACAGTCCACATTTCTGTGAGCCTAAATTTACGTTTTCCTGATTTGGGCATGTGATTTTTGGTTCATATGAAGAATTGAGGTTTAGTCCTAAAAAGCATAATAATACAAATACTATACTAAATACATATACTAAAAATTGTAGTCTTGATACATACAACTTGGAATTTATTTTAAGTAATTTTACTGTGTTTTAAATACTAACAGGTTGCTCTCAAGGGAGTGGTATTTTACATTATGCTCATGGAGACAGTCAGCAAACTCACCTGTTAAAGCAAGGTAAGCATGAAGCATTCAAGCATGCTGTTCTTTTCACCTTTCCTATCTTAAACGTACATTTTTTAAATGTGTAGGAAGAAGCTCCATGGGCACTGGTCTCAGCAGTGGGAAACGTCCTAGTCAGGAAGAGGACACACACAGTATCGGTCCTAAAGTCCAGCGGCAGAGCACTAATTAGGTGACTATTTTAGAGCTTTACTTCTTGCTTTAGTGGAGTGTGTAATCAACATAAATTATGATAATTTCCAAAATAGAGCTAATCTCTATTTTCAAATCAGAGAATATGAGGCATAAATTTTTCAGTGATTGTTACAAAATCAGTTAATTCTTAGACAAGAGAAATGCATCTGTACTGGACAAAGTGCTGCACTCAGTTTTGTGGTTGTCTGAATCAATGATCTTTAAATTTGAAAAGCTTATGATGTTGTACTCAAGTTTTTTCTCAGAAAAAGATATCTTTATCATTTCCTTATTAGGTGACCATGAATCTAAAACAATTAAAGTGACCTTTTAATTTTAGTGGTATTAATATAATTCCTTTATGAACTTTTCCCCAAATCTTTGCCTCTTAAGTGTTTATAAATTTCTTTATCTATCATGATACGTCTAAAATCTAAATTCTTTCCAGTTTGGGAATTTTTTTTAATGTTGGCCCTTTTTGGAAATATCAAAAAGCCATTCCTATATTCAGTTCATTTGGATATGGGATACTATTTCGTGATTTACATTTATACTAAAAGTATTTATACAGTGTATTTGCCAGTTTTTAAAGACTTTTTTAAAAGTTATCACTTAGTTTTTTAATGCCAACCTAATTAGACTGTAAATTTCTTGAAGATCAGTAAACACTCATCAAATTTTTATCAATTAATTCCTTGCAATCAAGCTTTACTCAGTTTTTTTTTTCCCTTAAATCACAGAAAACATTCAGGAGGAATACTGTTGCAGCTGAAATTGGTGGGGAGTTCAATACTTTTTCAGTTAAATTATTTTAAAATACTCTTCATTGATGGAAAGCAGTTACATTTTGAAATGCATTGTTTCTATTGACATTTCTGTGGTTTTTAACTTTTTAATGAATTTCACGTAGGACAAACAGTAATTTGTATATAAAGAACTTGGTAAAAGAATTTGCTTAATGTAAATATAGTCAGTCACAATTAGTATAGACCCATCAATATATTTTTGATAATTTTTCATGTACGGTAAAAGTTAAAGTGGCAAGCTGATATTCTGATATAAAAATCAAAGTTTTGAGAGTCAATGTGGGAAAATAGGAGGTTTTTAGACTTTCTTAAGAGACTTTGTTAAAATTTTAGAACAAAATTTTCTTGACATCATTGTTGATCTAACTTTTCACTCTTTGATAATAATGTTTTAGAAAATGTACGTAATCAAAATTGGTAGTTATAGCCTCTGTTAATGCAGAAAATATATGTTTTAAAGCTTCATGTATGCCTGTTTTGACCCAAACTTGTGCAAGTATTGTGTGTTAAGTTCTCTGTCTCCTTTTGTTTGTTCATTTACAGCTAAAGTGACCTTGTTATTAAAGTATATTCATATATGGAATCTTGTGTACTTGGTGGTTGTTTTTTTTTCTTCTTCTTTCTTAAATTTGTTGTTTGTTTTAGGTAATGGGGAGAGCATTGGTATGTGAGATATGATTACAAATTAGTGACAGATTCTATAAACCACATATCACCATTTTGAATGAAGGAACAGCGACCATGTGTTTAGTAAAACAGTACTTTTCAAAATTATTCCAAATAAGAATACTGTCTTCCAAATGCTTTATGCTTTTTAAAATGAAGTTATCTGTAAGAAAGATTTAAAACCAAAGAGATTTTTTTCAAATAATGAGGCTTGTAACTATGAGTTAGTCAGTATGGGATAAACAGGTGAGAGTGTGGGCTCTGGAGTCAAATGCCTGGCTCTGCCACTGAGTAGCTTTGAGATCTTAGAAGAGTTATTAATCTTCTGTGCCTTCTTTTTTCTCATCTTTAAAGTGGGGATGAGAGTTGTGTCTGCTTCATACTACATATGAAATGCTCATAACAGTTCCTGGCATGTGGTAGGACACTTGATAAATGTTAGCTACAGGGCTGCCATGCTGTGTAGCTCCCTGAATTGTACAGCGCACAGTCTGCATAGCTGTACGCTGCATCTCTGGTTAGCTGCCATGACTGTTATTACTACTATTGTTATTATTATTCCTTTACTGACCTCTAGTAGGCTAGGTCTTGGCACTTGGAATTATCATCAGTGGTTTTTTTGTTTTCCCATCTTGAGTAGTGATAGATGTTTAGCGTGATAATTATATTTAAAGGTAACTCAAGATAAATTTGAGTCAAAAATTCAGAAACATGTTTTTAGATAATATGCATTTTTTAAAGTATCTTAGATAATGAGTTAATAGTGATCAATAAATTCCATTACTGAGAAAAGAAAAAAAATGTGGTTTTATCTTTTATCACCACTGTTAATAAGGAATAATATTTTAATTGTTTTTCATGATACCTGTACTTCACATGCTAGTCTTTAGACCTGATTTTATTGTACAGAATTAAGAAATTCATAGACGTGGGATTTACCATCACCGTCTAGGGGAATAAAAGATTCAGTTTTAATGTGAATAAATATTTTAATAAAAGAATACCTTCAGCATAGGCACTGATGTTTTACTTTTAAATATAGGGGGATTTTGTGGGGTTTTTAGGCTTTTAGGGAAAGCTTTTTCAGTTTGGTCTAAATTGTGACTAAAAAGAATCACTGAAAGAGAGAGAGGTATCATTCAATGTGCTGCAATTGAGCAGATGCACTGTGTTTGAAGAGTGTCTCCCCCTAACTAGAAGGGTTAGTGTAAAAACCCCACCAGTGGTTGAGGGACTTAAGACTGTTTATTCACTCAGCAAAAACCTCTTGAACTCTTATTGCCAAAAACTGTGCTGGCAACTTGGAAAAACTAAGTTGTGGGAACCAAGCTTTTGAACGAACCTGTGCAAAGTCATTATGTTTTTCACATTCACTTAAAATAGATTAATAAATTTGGGATATAAAAGACTGATAACTTATTTTTAATGCATCTCTTACATATAAGTTCAGGATCTTCCCACAATTTCAAACATATGTTTGTAATTTTCTTGGAGATAATATGCATAATTTTCTTGGAGATAATATGCATGATTCTAGGTTCTTTCTCCCATTTTTCCATCCAGTTGTCTTTTCTGATTATGTGGTCCTAGAAATGCACTGTTTAAATATTTGGGATGGAAAAAACTTTGGGTAGCATTTATTTAATACAGTTGGCATAGCTGGGTTGGTCAGTTTCAAGTTTTGATTACAATGCACAGGGTCATATGTATTGTCATTCCTCACACAATTATGTGGAGCCCTGGTACAAGCTGCCAGCACCCTAGGGTCCAGTGGTTGCAGTATGCAGTCCTAAGGCCTGAGTTTACACTCCTTAACTTCCTTCTCTTTTGTCTATCCCACTCTAGTTCCCTTTTCCTAAATGTAGGTGACACACTTTGGTTAGTCTGGACCCCAAATCTTTGTATTTCAGGAAAGAATGTGCAGTAATTCCATGAATAATAGGGCTTTTGTAGAAGGGTAACTCAGAGAGAGAAGGGTTACTGGACAAACACTCTCCTGCCTCACATACATTAGCTACACAGTTAACTCTAGAATATCTTGGATATCAAAGTTTATCTTCAGACAAGAAGCCACAATTCTTGCTGCTACTCTGTAGAATTAAAGTGTTAAGTGTCAGTCCCTCTCAACAAAGTTTATTGAGCACCAACTGGGTACTTAGGCTAGACTCAAAGATATGGTTAGCATTTCCTGAGTCCCTACCATGTGCCAAGCATTGTTCATAGGAAAATAAATTCTCGGTATCCACAAGTTCACTCCACAAGGTGCCAGGGCTGTCTAGAAGAATTACAGTGCTGTGTGTTAAGGCTGTGTTAGAACTGTGCACAATGTGCTGTGAAACACACGAAGGGAGGGTCCTCCAGCCTGGGAAAATCAGCGTTTTCCTGATTCAGACTCCACACACAAGCATAGGGCAACTCGGCAGGGTCAGGGTACCCTGTCCTTGCAAACATTTAACTCTAGCTGCGATTAATCATGTTATTGGTTGTTAATGTCTTTGTCCTCCACTAGAATGTAAACTCCATCAGGACAGGGAATATACTTCATTCCCTGTTGTCTTGTCCACCGCTGTCTTCTCGTTGCTGTTTCACATGCTTGGCACTTAATGGGCATGCCATAAATATTAGTTGATTGGATGATAAATGTGAGAATAAATAGGACAGACATTGAGCCTGGCTTCAAGGAAAAATTAGTTTGTTTATGAGGTTGGACATAGCTCATAATTAGAATGTAAACCACTTAGCAGTGTATCAGAAAAGGCGAGTATTTAGGTGAAGGTGGCGAGGAGGGAGGCTTTTAAAAACCAATCAGACGCTATCGCTGACTGCTGGGGGATGGGGGTGGTTGGGGGAGAGCAGGAAGGCCAGAAATGTTCCAAAGAAGTTTTGAGTTTTTTAAAGCTACATTGTAAATTAGATCTTCACTGACTGACTTCGGGAATTCTGAATGGCTATAGCTTCAAGATATATCGATGTCTGAGTTACTTCTACCTTTTTTACTTACGGGCTAGTGACATTCCCTAAGTGACAAAACTACTGAAACTCCAAGTGTTCCAAAATGCTGGGAAGGAAAGGGGGTGAAAACGCGAGAGGCAGCAATCACTGGCACGACGCGCTCCTCCCTGGAAAGCTGCGTCCCACGTGACCCGCCTTCGCCGTTCGGCCCCGCGGAGCGGGGAGCGTCACGGAGCCTGTGTCCCGCGCCCTGATTGGCTGCGTTGGGCCGCGGGGGCGTGCCTGCGCGCACGGCTCTCCCGGGCCCTGATTGGATGCGGGCACGGGGGCAGGTTGCCCGGTCTGCGGTGCTGAGGGAAGTTGGCGGGCCGCTTCGGACCGGGGTCCGGGAACCGCGGACCCTGTTCCCAAGCCTCGGGAGGACGGCGGGGAGCCTCGGCCGGGGGCGGGAGGAAGGACGGAGCCAGGGACCCAGGACTCACTGCGCCTTCCACGGAGCGGACGCCGACAAGTGAGTCGCGCCCTTCCTCCGCCCCTGGCGGTGATCGTCAGCGCCGCGCGGCGGCCGAGAGGCGGGGTCGGGGCCGCGCGCCGGGACACCCGGCTCCCCGCCAGCCGCTCTGCTCCGCCTGCCTGGCCGGCGCCGGCGCCGCGGGTCGGAAGTTTCTCTGGAAAAGCGCAGGCCCCACACGATCGGTGGGCGGCTTTCGATCGCTCCCGAGATCCCTTCCTTGGGTCCTCGTTTTTCCTTTCTTATAAACATTGGGGTTAATGTGAAACTGTCAGCAGATCGTACAGGCTATAAAAGTACAACTTAATTGAAATTACAGGTGTTGAGGGGACCGTATTGAGTATGAAAATTGTGCGTATTACAGAAGTGCATTTCACGTCTCAAAAATGTTTAAGAAACATGAAGCATCAGAAAATAGCGCACATTGTGGTTTAACAAACATTTACCAAGAGCATTACTGTGTGTAGAGAACAGGGCTAAGAGCAGGACTCCAACCAAGCTGTTGGGTTTGAATCCAAGGTCTGCCCTTTAATAGTTGAGCAACCTTGGGCAAGTTACTTTACCTGCGTCTGTTTCCCCGTCTTTAAAATGGGTTGCTGTGATGATTTGATGAGTTTTCTGAATACTCTGTGATTTATGGTATTAGCTCATTTAATCTTCAATATCACCCAGGATGTAGTGTCCCCATTTTCCTGATGCTCAAATTGAGGTACAGAGAGGTGAGGTGACTTCCTCAAGTCACAACACAACTAATGACCAGAAATTAAGCCCAGGCAACCTCACAATTTTACCCACTACATTAAGTTGCCTCATAAACTTGATTTGTTCATTCGATTTCAGTTGACAAATACTCATTTTGTTCCTCTGTGGACCAAATTCTTTGTCGGGTACAGGGGATAAGGCAGAACAGCACTCAGACCCTGCCTTTCCGGTGCTTAGAATCAAGTACAGGTTGTTCATAGTTGGACTACAAGGTACCCATGAATCCTGCTAAAATTTTTTGCCAAATGTAGTGAATATGGGTGTTTTTTTTGGTAAGTGTGTGGCTCTCACCAGGTTCTCTGATGGGTCTGTGATCCAAAGGTATGAAGAAACGTTTTAGTAGAAGAGCTAGTGTCTAGCATAATGCCTGACACAGCGTAAGCCAAAAAAATCCTGGTTGAATGGATGAAGAACTTATGGGAGTATAAGTGCTACAGAAGGTCAAGAGCAGGGTGCTATGGAAAAGCACACAGGGAGGTCACCTGCCCAGGAGTGCCTTCTGGAGTCAGTGATGCCAGCCAGGTAAAGGGTAGGGAAGCAATTCATTGAATCATGGTGGTAAACAGTCTCTGCCCTCATGGAGGGTGAGACAGAAACAACACATAAACAGCTGCAGCCAGACAAGTGGCACAGGGAAGTGGTCCATGGTGACATGAGAGCCTGTAATGGAGATAGGAGGCTTCATCTATTCGTGAAGGTCAGGGAAGTTTCCCTGCGAAAGTGACACTTAGACCTAGGAGTTAGTGGCATTTCAGGCGTGGGCAACAGCCCTCAGTCTTCAAAGACCCTCTGATGAGAACAGGTGGACCACGAGGGACTGAAAGGAAGTGGATGCGGCTGGTGTGGGAGAGGGGGATGGGGGATGTGGGTGGCAGCAGCCCAAAAAGGCCTTATAGGCCATGGTAAGGCATCTTTATGTTATGTCTTTATCCTCAAGTGCCATGGAAAGATTTATTGCAGGGAGGTGACGAGCTCACATTTTGAGAAGAAGCTGGAGAGAAGCCCAAGTGGATTAACGGAAGCCCTGGATGAGAACAGAATCTCTGGGAGAAAACATAAGGTAAGAAGAGGAGAAGGTCTAGAACCAGGCCTTGAGGAGGAGCTTGCAGAGGAGACAGATGAAGGGAGCTCAGGAGTGTAGGAAGAAAGGAGGAGAACCGGGAGAGTGGCAAGTCCTGGAAGTCAAGTGAGTATTTCACAGAGAGAGGGGTCAACTGCTGAAAGCTGCAGAGGTCAAAAGAGAGAGGAACTAAAACTACTCATTGGCTCTAAGTTGTCTTTATTGGGAGCTATATGGGAAGGCGGAGAGGAAATGGAGAGAAAGAAGGATCTGCAAGGATTCACTGAGGGGACGAGAAAAATCGTGTTTTAGCTGGAGAGCAGTAAGAGGAAGAGCCATTGGGGTGAAGGATGGGAGCCTCAGAGAGGAGGACACAGCCGAAGGAGGGAATATGGGAGAAGGAGGGGCTCTACAGATCTCAGGCCCGGGGGCTGGGATCAGCACAGGAGCAGGGATTACCCTGGATAAGGAAAGGAGTCGCTGTAGGGAAGGGGAGATAGCAGAAAGTTTGTTTGGTATGATGAGTTGCTCTCCTTTCTTAGAGGCAAGGGCACTGGTTGAGAGTGGAGGGCATGGGGTTGGGGGCAAGCTGGAACTCTGAGTTGAGAAGATTTGACATAGTTGGCAGGCGATGTTGAAGAGTGAGTTGACTAGAGATTGTTTTAGGATGGTCTGGCAGGGGCAGCCAAGTATGTAGCAAAGGCTGGGAATTAGTCTCCTGACTCCCTCAGGGAGTTGCAGAATAGTAGGGGAGTGAGGATGGAGGCTAGCTAGAAACAAAAACTACATTTAATATATAATAAAGGAGGCATCACAAATCATAGGGAAGGAAAGGATTGTTCAGAAATGGTGCTTGGGGGCCCGGCCCAGTGGCGTAGTGGTTAAGTTCAGGCACTCCGCTTCTGCGGCCTGGCGTTCGTGGGCACGGATCCCATGCGTGGACCTACACGCCGCTCATCAAGCCATGCTGTGGTGGCGTCCCACATACAAAATAGAGGAAGACTGGCACAGATGTTATCTCAGCAACAATCTTCCTCAAGCAAAAAGAGGAAGATTGGCAACAGATGTTAGCTCAGGGCCAGCAAGATGTATTTCTTTTATACTCTTCCTCACCAAAAAAAAAATAAAAGGTGCTTGGAGTTAGCTAAACTATTGATAAAATCTATTTAGATTCTCAGCTCACAACCAGAAATTTCAAATGAATTAAAGGAGCTAACTTTTAAAATTCAAACAAAAATATAGAAGGAAATATGAATTTTTACTTGATCATCTGGTACATAAAAGCAGTAGGAATCATAAAGGAAAGGGAAACTTCCCTGACCGTTTGACCACTTAAAATTAACCACTTCGTTCTGACACATGCTATGTGTGAACCTTGAAGACATTGTGCTAAGTGAAATAAGCCAGACACAACAGGACAAATATTGTATGATTCCACTTACATGAAGTACCAAGAAAGGCAAATTCATAGAAACAGAATGTAAAATAGAAGTTACTAGGTGCTGAGAGGAAGAGGGAGTGGGGAGTTATTGTTTTATGGGTACAGAGTTGTGTTTGGGATGGTGAGAAAGTTCTGGAAATAGTGGTAGTGGTTGTACAACATTGTGAATTTACTTAATGCCACTGAATTGTATATTTAAAAATGGTTAAAATGGTAAATTTTATGTTATGTATATCTTGCCACAATAAAAAAAGGTAACCACTTTGGTATGCTAAAATATACCATTAACAACTGAAAATAAACTGGAGAAAATATTTCTAAAAATGAGAAGATTGTTTTTCTTAATATATAGTTTATACAAGACAACTTTTTTTTTTTTTAATTGATGTTTTAATGGTTTCTAACATTGTGAAATTTTGGGTTGTACATTTTTGTTTGTCCATCACCACATATATGACTCCCTTCACCCCTTGTGCCCACCCCCCACCCCCACTGCCCTGGTAACCACAGTCCAGTTTTCTCTGTCCATGTGTTGGTTTATATTCCACATATGAGTGAGATCATACAGCGTTTGTCTTTCTCTTTCTGGCTTATTTCACTTAACATAATACGCTCCAGGCCCATCCATGTTGTTGCAAATGGGACGATTTTGTCTTTTTTTATGGCTGAGTAGTATTCCATTGTATATATATACCACATTTTCTTAATCCAATCGTCAGTCGAGGGACACTTAGGTTGCTTCCACTTCTTGGCTATGGTGAATAATGCTGCAATGAACCTAGGGGTGCATAAGCCTCTTTGGATTGTTGATTTCAGGTGCGTTGGATAGATTCCCAGTAGTGGGATGGCTGGATCATAGGGCATCTCTATTTTTAATTCTTTGAGGAATCTCCATACCGTTTTCCATAGAGGCTGCACCAATTTGCATTCCCACCAGCTGTGTATGAGGGTTCCTGTTTCTCCACATCCTCTCCAACATTTGTTGTTTTTTGTCTTGGTGATTATAGCCATTCTAACAGGTGTGAGGTGGTATCCTAGTGTTGTTTTGATTTGCATTTCCCTGATGATTAGTGGTGTTGAGCATCTTTTCATGTGCCTATTGGCCATCTGTATATCTTCCTTGGAGAAGTGTCTGTTCATTTCCTCTGCCCATTTTTTTATCGGGTTGTTTGTTTTTTTGTTGTTCAATTGTATGAGTTCTTTATATATTATGGAGATCAACCCCTTGTCAGATGTATGTTTTGCAAATATTCTCTCCCAGCTGGTTGGTTGTTTGTTCATCTTGATTCTGGTTTCATTTGTTACAAGACAACTTGTAAAAAGCGGAAAGATTGCTATTTAAAAAGGCAAAGGGCAGGAATAGTTAATTCACAAGAGGAATTTGTGAATTAAGGAAATAAGGATGGTCAAAATAATTTACTAAGAAAAGCTCAGCCTCAGTGGTAGTAACAGAAAATGAAGTTAAATTAATGTTGTATTCATTTTTTACATATCACAATTAAAACTGATGAGAGAATCACTTATACTGCTTGTGAGAATGTCAGCTGAGATAGTTGTTCTGGATGGTAAATTAACAACTTAGTTTTTCAAATGTTCACACATCTCCTCTTCAGTAATTCACCTCCTAGGAATTCATCCTCAAGGGAAGAAAATGGACAGATGTTCAGCATATAGCAAAACTTACAAAGAGCCCAAATGCTTGATATTAGGGAATGAATTACAAAATTATAGTATATCCATCCCATATATCATGCACTCATTTGAAACGTTTAGAGCGTTTTTGGTGCCAAGGTTAGATAATTACAGTGGCTAAAATAAAAGAAGAAAAGAAAGTGTATATATAATGTGCCTTGATTACAGAGAAGTCACAACATTCATGCTTTTCACTTTTGCAGTTGACTGTGTTTGCTCATCAGAGAGAGAGTGAGACAGAGCAAGACAGACAGCTTTAATTGTTCAGATGAGTCACTTGAGCACTGATCATTCACCCTGGAGTAAGCAGGAAATGGGAGACAGCCTGCTTTTCCCTTAGCCTCTCTGGGCAGGAGCATCTTGCCATGGTCAGTGTGCTTCAAACATTTAATGATCTGTCATTTTGCATAGCATAACCCCCACACTAAGCCAACTACTTCACTTTGTGCTTAGCCAAAGCACTGGAATCTGTTCCTACTCTGGTGGAACCCTGGGCTGCACTGGACTTACTGAAAGACATTATGTTTGTATCCAGTGTGGTACCTGCTTAAAAGATTTTCAAGGAAAATTCTGAATCTTTGCAATTTTTCATGCTATAGGCTGATTTTAGAACCTAACTTGCATGTACAAGGCATGTTATATATTTAAAAACTTAGAATAAAGGGGGCAAGAAACAGAGAAAACTGGACATATACGTCAAATATGAATAGTTGTCTCTACGTGGAGAGATAGTGAAAGACTTTTTCCACTTCCTTATACTTTTCAGAATTTGGCAAATTCTCTGTAGTGACCATGTATTGCTTTTATAAGTAGTTATCGTTTTGGACAACCAAGGCATATAAAATACAATTTTCACAATTTTCACTTTCTCTTTGTAAATAATGTACTTCTGTCTAAAATACAATTTAAAGTCATATTACTACAAGACTTTAGCTCTAGATATTTCCTAGTAATTGCTACCATTTATTGAGTACTTCTTTTGTACCAGACTTTGTGTGAAGTACTTGACGTGCATTTTAACCCTCACACTATCCCTGTGAGGTTTACGTGCTCCTCTCCATTTTACAGATGGTGCTATTGTTATTAATGCTTATTGAACATTTACCATGAGGCACTGTTCTGATCATTGCTTGTTTACTTGTTTAATCTGAGGCTAAATAACTTTCCCAAGATGACCCCATAAATTAGAGCCAGGAATGGGCATGGGCAGTTTTGCTGCAGAGCCCATGTTCCTTCCAGCATGTGGTACAGATGTGAGACCTGAGCTTGTGGGGTCCCATGAAAAGTGGATTGTGGGGCTCCAACCTATCTCTGCCTGTGCCCTTCTCATTATGCTGTACCTCCTCCTTTCTATTAAAATCCATGGTCTTCTTAGAAATTTTTTTAAATACTTTAATATTTACATCTTAGCTATTAGTAATTACCTGAAAGAAACTGGTATTAGGAATTATCTGAAGAAAACTCTGGTTGAACCACTAGAAGTAAAACAGAAGCTATGCCTACAATTATCTTGGACCCTACAGGCACTAACAATGAGCTATTATTACAAATGGTAAACCAAAACGAGAACACTGTTACTTATCTTTTCTTAGAGAATAATCATTTATTTGGATTAGTTAGGACAGTCTTGAAAGTGAAGAGTCCTTGGCATATATGGCAAGGGCATTATTAGGGGCAGGGATTGGAAATGGCTTTTTTCGACTTTCCTTCAGACCTACAAATGATAAGGGAAGGCTGTTAACTAGCTAAATAGCTCAGTACTACACACTTGATGGCAAGGCTGAGACACTTAACACTCTCAGGTACCGAAAGTTAAAACAACAAACTAGGCATGTTTTCACTGCCAGAGATATAGTAAAATAGTGCCAAAGGCTGTAATGCATCAGGTACAGTAGAGTCATCTCTAGGTACCTAAAGATGTCAAGTGGGGACAGCTGGTTAGACTGTTCTAAAAGGATGGTCACCATTCCACAGCTAACATGATTTCCCATGGCTCCACTAGGGTAGTCACATGGCATTTCTCATTTTGCTTGGCTAAGACTTAGTTTAAGTCTGGATTTAAAAAATGATTTTCACATAATTCTCATAAAACAAGTATACATTTATTAACTCATTTTAAGTAAAACAAATTCTCTGACTTATTTTGGATAATAGTTTAGCAAAAATAGTTACTCTAAAATTAGAGATGACTCCCCCCGCTTTCTTTTTGTGTGTTTTTTGTTTTTTTATTGTGAGGAGATCAGCCCTGTGCTAACATCTGCCAATCCTCCTCTTTTTGCTGAGGAAGACTGGCCCTGGGCTAACATCCATGCCCATCTTCCTCCACTTTATATGGGACGCCACCACAGCATGGCTTGCTAAGCAGTGCGTCTGTGCACGCCAGGATCTGAACCGGTGAACCCTGGGCTGCCACAGCAGAGAGCGCGCACTTAACCACTTGTGCCACCGGGCCGGCCCCCTCCCCCAGCTTTCTTAATAAGTATCTGTTTAAGCTAAACATGAACTTGAAAATGTAAAACATTAAAATAAAACAAAGCGGGGGGGGGCCGGACCCGTGGTGTAGTGGTTGGGTTTATGTACTCCGCTTTGGTAGCCTGGGGTTCACGGGTTCAGATCCCAGTTGTGCACCTACACACCACTCATCAAGCCATGCTGTGGCGACCTCCCACTTACAAAATAGAGGAAGACTGGCACAGATGTTAGCTCAGGGACAATTTTTCTCAAGCAAAAAGAGGAGGATTGGCAATGGGTGTTAGCTCAGGGCCGATCTTCCTCACCAAAAAAAACCCCTGGGGCTGGCCTGGTGTTTAGTGGTTGAATTCACATGCTCTGCTTCGGTGGCCTGGGGTTCTCAGGTTCAGATCCTGGGCACGGACCTACACACTACTTCTCAAGCCATGCTCTAGCCATGTCCCGCATACAAAATAGAGGAAGACTGGCACAGATGTTAGCTCAGGGCCAATCTTCCTCAAGCAAAAAGGGGAGGATTGGCAGCAGATGTTAGCCCAGGACCAATCTTCCTCACCAAAAACAAAAACAAAACCTGTGTGTGTACTTGTGTGTATAAGTAATATATGTCTCCTAAACAAACACATCAGAGTTGTAGGAAAGGGAATTGGTGTCAAAATAACATTTGAGGTCTGTGAATCTTTGAATTCTTTGAAGTCTAGCTTGCTACTGATCTATAAAATGGAAATAACTACTTCACGAGGTTGTCACAAAGCTCAAATAGACAATGTATTTATAAAATACAAGATGTCTAAGTTATAAAAAGATGCATTACAATTACTTCATAAGTTATTTAAGATGATATATTTAATATTCCACATGAGTAGTTTTCCTATATAATTTAAATCCATTTTATTTCCATGCTTACTACTTCTTAAATTCGTGTGTTTGTTCTAAAAGTCAACACCTCTTATGTTTTCTTTCTTACAGGTCTGATTAGTACATTCTGAGTCCCAGGACGGTGGAAATTAACCAGTGGATTACAGGCATGTTGTGGAAGTTGCTGGTGAGATTCCAGCCCTGCAGGTTGTGTTCTTTCAGAAAGATGCCATCAGTTCCACAATACAGACCATTTTTAGCATGCTTCCCCTATACAACTGATAATCAGTCAAAGAAAGAAAATAAAAGAACAGTGGAAAAGCTCTATAAATTTTCAGTTGATATCGGGAAAATTCGCAGATTAAAAGGATGGGTGCTTTTGGAGGATGAAACCTATGTTGAAGAAATTGCAAATATTTTACAACAACTAGGTGCCGATGAGACTGCTATAGCCAGTATTTTGGAACGCTGCCCAGAAGCAATTGTCTGCAGTCCAACCACTGTTAACACCCAGAGAGAGATCTGGCAGTTGGTCTGCAAAAACGAAGAAGAATTAGTCAAGTTAATAGAACAGTTTCCAGAATCTTTCTTTATTGTTAAAGACCAGGAAAACCGGAAGCTGAACATTCAGTTCTTTCAAGAATTGGGACTCAAAAATGTGGTCATTAGCAGATTTTTGACAACTGCATCTAATATTTTTCATAATCCTGTTGAAAAGAATAAACAAATGATAAGGATTCTCCAAGAGAGTTATCTAAATTTAGGTGGCTCTGAGGCCAACATGAAAGTTTGGCTACTAAAATTATTAAGCCAAAACCCCTTCATTTTGTTAAATTCTTCTGCAGCTATAAAGGAAACACTAGAATTTCTCCAGGAGCAAGGTTTCACAAACTTTGAAATTCTCCAACTTCTGTCCAAACTCAAAGGATTTCTTTTTCAGCTTTGCCCAAGAAGTATACAGAATAGTATTTCCTTCTCTAAAAATGCTTTTAAATGCACTAATCATGACCTGAAGCAATTAGTTTTGAAATGTCCTGCCCTTTTATATTATTCTGTTCCAGTTTTGGAAGAGAGAATTCAGGGATTATTGAAAGAAGGAATTTCCATAGCTCAGATAAGAGAGATGCCAATGGTTCTTGAATTAACACCGCAGATAGTACAGTACAGGATAAGGAAACTGAATTCCTTAGGCTTTAGAATAAAGGATGGACATCTAGCAAATCTAAGTGGAACGAAAAAAGAGTTTGAAGCTAACTTGGATAAAATTCAGGCCAAAAAAGGAAGGCCATTATTTAACCCTGTGGCACCATTAAATGTTGAAGAGTAGCTTGCTGACTGATGTTGCTGCTTTCTAGCAGAGCAGAGTGAAACTGAGTAGCAAAGACTTAAGTGATTCAGGCAGTTTGTAGGCACCAGTAATTTTAAGAACCTACTTAGCTTCAGAGTTGTGTTTAAGTTACCTCTAAGTAGATAATCGGACTCATTTGCTCTATTTTAAAATATAAATTATAATTATTTTAAATAAAGTTGGTAATTTTGACCTTGAGATATTATTTTAAAAAACTCCTATACTATAAAATGGCATATCAGTGTGATATTTTATATTAATGAGCGAATCAGGTCTAAGAAACTGACAAGTACATTACTTTAATTCAAAGTATGGATACATTTTATTTGTATAGCACATTTCATCTGGGATGCAGACCCAGCCTTCTTTTTCCCCACCAGCTCTGAAACATCACTCTACTGTGGTCTGAATTCTGTAGCTTAGTGTTAAGCAAAACATTAGCAAACTTCTAATACATTTTTTTAGGGAAAGCTGATATCATCTCCTGGTTGGAATAAATGAATATCTTTGAGAACCAAGTATTACTCATCCAAAAAGAATAATTAGAGCTTATTTGTGTAGTCAGTTTGTTTAAAAGGGACTATTTTCTCTCTCATGAAACATTTTTATGTGCACTCATTACTTTCCCCATTTCTTAGGTGAGGAAACTGAAGCTTAGAGAGGCCACTCAGCTGCCAAGTGACACAGCCAAGATTTACTAAGATCTGACTTCTCTTCAAACCTTGTGAATAGAAAAAGGATTGCTTATGAGTTGACATAAGAAAAGTCTCCCCTACCTGACATGCCAAAAGAGTGAGTACCAACTACAGATTTAGGGATTTTTATGCAAACTTCTCTGTAAAATTCCTCAAATTTGAAATGATCTAATTTTTATATACATTTGAAGTAAATGCAGCTTTTTAGAAAACTTTCTAAAAATCCAGGCCTATAAAAGGGAAAGTGTGTGATGGTTGGTACTGATTTTAGTAGCATTTCAAGTTTCTATTTCTATACCTTGTTCAATATAAACATTACCCAGATAGAGTGCCTTACTTTCAGCTATGGAGTTTGAACTTGGTAACACACAACTAAACAAGTGACTGTGACACTCAGACATCTGTGCACTATGTGTGCATGGCCTTTTCTTAAGTAATGAAAAAATTATGGAAAACGCAGGCCACATCCGCACTCTGTTCATTCGCTCAGCAAATGCAAGTAACCCTCACTATCCAAATCTGTTTAGTTCCTTCGTTAGGGTAGTGCAAGATATCTCTATCTATGCAGCGCCTACCCAGTGCCAGGCACGTTGTGCTTTATAACCCTAGGAGTTGAGTACCATTGTTTACTGTTCTGCAGATGAGGAGACTCAGGCACAGGGAGGGTAGGTCACTTACACCAAGTCACATGGGAATGCTTGTTCAAGAAAAGGAATGGTAGCCAGTACAGATGGGGCAGGGTTGAGTGACAGGGAGAGTGGCACAAGAGGAGATGAGCATCACAGTCCTTCTGTGGAGCATGATCTCATTTTAGGCCTGATGGGAAACCCTTGGAGAGATTTCAGTTTATGCTTATTGTCCTGACATGATTATCAGTGCTGCTCTCTTTCACTCTCAAAAGCGTCTCAGTTTAGAATAGATTATACATTATGGTCACCTTGGTAGCTTTATTTTAGATGTTAATTTTGAGATGCCTACTAGGTATCTGAACAGAGATGTCAAACAGGCAATGGTGAAGTCTGGTGTTGTTAAGAAATCAGGGCTGGAGATAGATATTCGGGGGTCATCTGCGTAAGTATGGTATTCAAAGCTATGGCTCTAGATGAGATTGCCCAGAAACAAAGTATAGATCTGTAGTAGTGGCTGGCCAAACCTGGAAAGGATTGACCAGAGGAAGAAGTCTGCCAAGAAAAGAGGGCATGGTCAATAATACTGAATGCCATGGAGAGGTCAACTAAGATACAGAGAAGTGACCAATGGACTTGGCAAAAAGGAAATCACTGGTTGACCCTATCAAGAGTGATTCTGGTGAAATGCCAAAGGTAGAAGGGAACTGGAGTGGGTTGAGAGAATAGGAGATGAGGAAGAGGCAAGGACTACAAATTTTTTCAAGAAATTTTGTTGTGAAGGGTAGCAGAAAAATGGAGGTTGTGAGATGGAGTAATTTTTCTTTAAGGAAAGCAAATACTGGAACATGTTTATATGCTGATAGGTATGACACAGGAGAGAGATAGATGAGGTCTGGGAAAACTGCAGGATTAATATCTTGGAGGAAGTGAAGGTGGGCTGACTTTGGATAAGGGCAGAGATATTAGTCCTGGTCCACAGAGGATGGGAACAGATGCAAGCAGGTAGATGGAATGGGCACTGTGAGGGGCAGGAGAGTTGCTGTCTGGTTGCCTCTTTTTACAGAGAAGCACAGTAGAATGGGAGGAGGGGAGTATACAGGAGGGCTGGAAAGAGGAGGTATGAAATAATCCTGCTGAGGAGTAAGAGAGTGTACATACAAGAGGGTATATAAGAAAGTTCGGCAGAGTTGAGTGGCCAACTGTGTGCTTTGTGGCCAGTAATTTAAAAAGAGCCTAGTCAGTACAGCAGAAAACTTCGGGTGCTCAGGCACAGAGAACCAGAGGCAATTACAGTTACAGAAATACATTTGTAGCCTACTCTAACTTGAATAGATTAAAAAAAAAAAAATCTACATTCAGGGTCAAACAAGCAGTATACTGACTTTGTTTTCCCGTAGACCAAATCGTATTCCATTATTTTTTAGCCCTTGAACCTCTGCCTTTTTTCATTCTTGCATTCTTACTCAGATCTTCCTATAAATAAAATTTAAAATATTCAAAATCAGCAACATAGCAAGGGGAGAAATCCTTACATAAAACACGAGAGTCAAATTTTATTTCCTCTGTGAAAAAAAGGCTCTAATAACAAATTATTTCCTTTAAACTATTTATGTATAATTACACTAAATTCATTTCTGTGGCAAAATGTAATTAGCTGCCAAAGTAAATGTGATCACCTGGAAGACTTCCAGTGAGCTCAAGTTAGACAGCCTGGTGCATCCAGCATACAGGCAGCACCGAATGCCAACAGCAGAAGGAAGGACTAGTTCTTGAGTAGCCCCATTTCTGTCTCTGGATATAAGCGGAAGAAGTTGTGACTTACACCAATTCAAAAGTAATATGGGAAATTCAACTAACATTGAAAGTTAGCCTGCTCTGTATTTATAAAAAGGGAATAAAGACACTGCCTTCATAAGGTCCTCAGACTGATTAAATCAGATAATGTATGGATAGAGCCTAGTGGGTAAGCAGGTGCCCAGTAAATATCAATTTTCTACCTTCCTCCAACTGGTCCCCATCCCTTTGAGTCACTTCTGTCCAGGGAGAGGCCTAAGTTGGTTCCACAGCTACTTAGGACAGAAGGAAGTGCTCCTTCCCTACTTTATAACCCCTCTGTCAGTTCCCAAATCTCAGAGTGCACAAGAATCATCTGCAGAGGTTGCTAAACTGCAGTCCTGGGCTCCACCTTGCAGGAATTCAGCAAGTTGGAGTAAAACCTAGAAATCTGCATTTTTATCTGTATTAGAGTTGTTTAAAATATATTTGTACTTCATTAAACGTTTTGTTGGCATCAAAATACATATTCAGAAATGTTTTTTCATGTTTGCATTAGTATCAAAGAAATTTAAAAATTAGATACAGTACTTTCTGAACTGCTATGTAACTAAAAATTTTAAGACTATACCCTATTTTAAAATTTCCTTTATTTCCTTAGATCTTTATGAACATTTCATCTTTTGCAGATCATAGTGCTTTATTAACAGATTCATGTATTCTTTTCCCATTCCTTTAATACAAAAAAATTTATTCAATCATCAGTTATTTTCATCTGACATTTCAGTAAGTACAGGAGTCATAATGTCAACATTAGGTCAGTCATTCAAGTGGGTCACACAGGGTTATCCTCATTGTGCCAAACACCCACTCAAAAGATAAAATGAATAACAGGTGCCTCCAGGTGTACAAACAACCTTAGTTTCTTGAAGTGAACTAGTACTGTTTTACAGGTCTAACTACTAGTCTATGAAAATAAACTGGAAAAGACTCAAGTATATAGCTGTAGATATCATCAAATGGCAAGTTCATTTCAACAAGAACCTCTATAACTAACTGATCATTTGTACAGTTCTCTGCTACCACTGCAAAAGCCTCTCCTGAACAAAGTTATAGTTTAGAATTTAAAACAAACTTTATCAGATAAAATGTTCCAGGTGGCTTTTATGTAGCAGAAATTAATTACAACCATTTTTCCTCAAGCGATTTTAAAGACAAGCTAACTTGAAAATAAATATGCAAGCACACAGTGAAGTCTATATTTAGAAATTCAGGTACAAAGCACAGCAGAGCCTATCACTACAGAAGATAAATTTAGAAATGTAAACTAGCAATGAAGCAATTTCTTTCAAATAGCAGGAAACAAGTTCTCCAATTCCATTATTTAGTTATTTAGTGTTCATCTACTACTTTTGGAGTTTTTAAAATAAAATCCCCTTTGCTAATTATGACATTTGACCAGATATACCAACAAATATACCTTAAATCATACTGCATGAAATAAACGACCATTTATTTCTGATAATCTCCTTAACGACTTTGAAGTTGTGTGTACAGTAGAGAGGTTCAAGAACCTTTGTAGATTTGCTTAAAATCCCTGCTGGTATTCATGAAAGCTTTTAAAAGTTAAGTTATATTCTTATCCATTTGCTGATCCACATTATTAATGTAAAACTCACAGTGGTTTACAAACATTTCATTTAAACTTTGGGTATTAGTGATCTGTTTTAAGTTCTCAGGGATGCTATATTGATTTATTTACTCCACAGCATCACCTCCTTTCCTCCCTTCCCTCGCGCAAAAAAAAAAAAAAAAAAAAAAAAAAAAAAACCTGTGGAATGGAGGCAAATTTCCAGACTTAATTATAGAAAACTAAGATTTTTCAGACTTGGATTATAACCCTTAGTTAAGAGGAATGCCAAATATATATGCCACTTTTTAAATTTTTATGAAACTGACCATGAAACAAAAAACAGATGAATTCCAGCTAAGTTATATTCTTTGAGAATGAATGAGACATGATGAGACCTGTTAATAAGACATGATGCTTATCGTCCATAATCAGAAACTTCAGTCCCCCGCCTGAAGGTGACTTGGAAAATGGTATAAATTCTACAGCTACTTTAGGTATAAATTCTACAGCTACTTTAAAGGGCTGCAAGATAACAGATTTTTATTAAAAGCCTATAAACCATTGAAAGCACTTATATATATTTTACCTTCAAAACTAATCTATGGAGCCCATTTCATTCAATTTAAAAGTCGGCCCTCACATATTTGTGGTTGCTTTTACTGTGTTTTTGAAAAGGGGTACTGCTAGTAATTTAAGCCATCCTAGAAATAAAATAGGTATGAAGAATTCTTTTCATATCTTGGATGCTTTAGATAATTCTTAAGAACTTAAAATTATTTATTTATTCCTCCTTAATATGAAACTCTTACAACATAGCTTCTGACCAGTAAAGAAATGTTCCTTAGGCACTGTGAGGTGTATTAGTGATGGAGCATGAACCCAGGTTGAAGCGTACGATTTGCTTATAACTACTAATAGTTAACAAAAAGTTAACGAGCATTATCTTACCTGCTGAGAGCAAGAAATGCCTTTACCCCACTACTCCTGAGATCCTTAAAAGGGAAAACTAATTTCACAACTTTTAAAAGAATTCATATATAGTTCTAAGAACTGCACATATTTAGGGTATTAGAAAAGATGTTTTCTTTTGTAAGGCATCAATGATTAAATTAATATAATGCATATCTAATGAAAGATGGGTTAACACTCAGTATCATAAAATTTATCTTTTCTTTTAAACTTCTCTAATTCCTGCTACTTTTACCAGCTTAAATAACAAAAAGAATGCCTCTTGGCCTAAGCAACTATGGTTATAAAAAAACTAAGACATCTGAAACTATTAGGCACATCAAAGGTACAGTTTATGTAGTTCAAGCTTCCCTTCTTAAGGGGCAGATGAGTTACCTGGCACATTGTACATATGGAACTGTAAAGATTATCCACTAAATTCAACTTTCACATTTTTAGTTAAACTGAAAGACTTATAGTAAATATTCAAATATACCATATCTTCAGTTACAACTGAATAAGTAACATTTTACCAGATAAAAAGCTGGAATTGAAGTATGAGAAACCTTCATACACTGTGCTAGTATTGGTCTCTTCTTTTTAGATGAAAGCCAGTCATCAATACTTTCAACACAGCAATTTAGAAGATAAACGTCCAAAACAGGTGACTTGGTTGTAGTCCATAATTTAGCAATTCAATGCCACTGGCATCATAATGCTGTGGAGAGCAAGTCTATCTCCATATTTTAGTCAGATTTGTCTTTCTTCTTTCCTGTTAAGGGCACTTTGTTTACAACAGCAGACCCAACAGCTGTAACACCTCCAGCCACAGCAGACACGCCCCCTTTCACCAGCCCTATTCCCATGGAAGGCACAGTTGTAACAGCTGTTTTGGTCACCTCCAGGCTCTTTCCACCAATCCAAGCCACACCACCAATGGTGGCACCAACAGCTCCCTTTGTAACACTGAAGATACCCCCAGTCACACGGGACAACATGCCTGGTTGCTGCTGTGGGTGATCTTTTACTGAACCTAATGAGAGAAAATATCATGAGATGATCAAATATAAGTCTTTAAAAGAACAGTACAAATCATTAAGTTACCTAAGACTTCCCAACAATCAGGAGATTGTTTTGATAAGGCCATATAAATACAAATCTAATGAAGACAATGAAGTGCAAGGTTATAGGTGTACATGTTTTTAAAATATCCTGGTCCAATGCTAAGTCATCTTTGAGAAGAAATGCTTTAGACACTAGACAGCTTTCATAAAATAGAATCCTATTTTCAGTGTTTCCTTGGTTTATTGTTTTGTTGCTGTTAATAAAAAATCTTTATTTTATATCCTAAAAGGAGCATAAAAAATAAAAAGACAAACATATTTAGCCCTCATTTCCTTGACAGAATTCAGTCAGTCATTACTGAAACAACCTTCTTCATTTAAAGCAGTGGTTCTCAAGGCCTGGTCCAGGACCTCTGGGTATCCCCAAGACCATTTCAGGGGGTCTGTGGGGTGAAAACTATTTTCATAATACTACTAACATGTCATTTGTCTTTTCACTTTTCATTCTGTCATGTGTCTTCAGCAGAATTTTCCAGAAGCTAAATGATATGCAGTAACACAGACTAAAGGAGAAGCAGCTGTGAGAATCTAGCTGTCTTCTGTTAATCAAAACATTAAAGAAGCTTGCAAAAATTTAAAAACAATGTCAACCTGCTCACAATTTTTTTTTGTTTGGGAAAACAGTTGCTTTCCAAAAACATATGCTAATCTTGTTAGTATGTAATGGGTCTATTGGGTTCTTTTAATGAATAAAACATTAAATTTCTCAGTTTTTATTGTTAATACAGTAAATATCAACAAAGACATAAGCTCTTTGGGTCCTCCATTTTTTAAAGTAGAAAAGCATCCTGAGACCAAAAAGTCTGAGAACTACTAATTTAAATATACTTGAGTTTCTGCTCTATGTGCTCCTTAAGAATGTATTTAAAGAGCTAATGCTATGTAAAAATAGAAAATTATTCACTTAAAATCATGTTACCTATCTAAAATCATTTTTGTATTGTTGAGATACTATAGCTATGGTTAATACTTAAATCACTGCCTCAGTAATTCTTATAGACAAGTATGTGATTTAAGCATCTACTGTGTAAAAATTCTTCAAATACTACCAGAAAAGGTAGTCAGATTTACTTAAGTCATGAGCTTGTTCTCTTTGGTTTGTTTGTTTTCTAATAGAGCCACTCAAATTAGCATGAAACCTCAAACTCAGGCATAAAATGACTAGCAGTAAGATTTCACAAAAATTTGCTTATGCCAGCCTCAAATGAACACCCAGGTCTTTTCTCCTTTGTAATCTAATGATTTCGGCAGCAACAACACATAAGCAATGGTATTTTTATTTTTCTAAACTTCATGGAAAAATACTTGGTAACTATACAATTCAGGCTTTAATCACTGAAAAGGTACAATCTCACATAAAGAAAGGTAAATTCTTGGGTACATAACTCCAACTAATACAACAAAAGAATAAATCCTAACAGAATGTGATTATCAGAGAAGATAACACTGGGAAACCAACAATATTTGATGGAGAAAAAATTTTGAAAATTGGGCTTTTCTAATACACAAGGTACAAATTTACTCTGAGATAGGTTTTCTTTTCATTGTTTGGGGGTTTTCATCCTATCTCAAGTAGGAACATCTCGCTGATTAGTCAAAATAGCTCACAAAGATATAACAATGGCTAAATTTATAAAAAACAATCAAATCTTTTATTGCAACTATTTGAGTACTAGGCATAGTTAATATATATATTTTTAATAGCTGAAATAAAAGACAAGATATGTATTTGAATATATTAATTATAAAATTATGATGGAAAGGATTTACATAATTGGTAATTCTTTCATAATATACGTCAGTAACACTAGGAAAAAGGGGAAAATCCTGATTTGAGGGTAAGATAGATCACTGCCTCATGCTGAATAGTTCATTAGTATTATCCTGCTATGCCAAATTTGGTGCACATGCATTTAATGAAGACAGTTTTCTTAGTCAAATCAGATAAATATTAATGCTGTTGGTCTCTTTAATTATAGTGTGCTCTTAATTACCACCATATACATTAGCTGCTTTACAGACTACTCTTGTTTAGCAAGGTGCCATATAAAGACATGAAATTCCTGAGGCTCGTTCTCTTCCTTGACAACCATGCTCCTGGATGGCCTTTATCTCTTTCCTGACTTCTTTCTCACAGAGTCCTTATTCACTTTCTCATTGAGCCCTAACTTTTCTTTTCAAAACTCTGGAGTTATAGTCCTAAAAAATAAAACAAGGAAAACAGCTAAGCTAATAATTTTCCAGGCTATTTCTCCAACAAATTAAACTAAACTAAAACTAATCAGCCAGTTACCTCCATCTTCTTTTAGGCTTAAGTATGAACTTTTCATTGTGTTTATTTTCCTAGCAATTTCATTTTTGTCTACCAACATAAGAAATATAGGAAGAAAATTTTAGACAGTGGGTAACAGAACTGGGAAGAAAATCCAATACCTAGAGTCACAACTTCAAGCCCTAGCCTCTTCCCAGAGACACCCTAGTCTGTGCTACTCCAGTCTGGTCTGTCAGCCACTTCATCCCTTATTCTTCAATTTGATTCTCTTTCTTACCTATTATGACTGTCCTGTACCAACATGCAGTTGTCCAAGGTAATCATTATTTGGATTAAGTTTAATAATATTCTACACCAAAACCATAAATAAAAAAATGCCTGTAGTCATTTTCTGTATATAGTCAGGACGTTCAGGTATGCAGTTAGTGTTTCCAAGGATTTTTGAAGTAAAACTAAGAAGAAAATGATTCATGATGTCACGATTTTCAAACTAAAAGGGAATTTAAATTAAGCAGACCCTGAGACTATGTATTAATAAAGGAAGAGAGAGCTACCAGTTATAATGTAATGATTAACAGGAGTTTAACAACAAATCTCAAGTACCTCTTGAATTGAGTTTTTGTATGCGTGACATGAAAACTAAACATTATCCATTCTTCCTCTGCACCTCACCCCAACTCTTTACAAATGAAAGGATACTTATTTGTGAAATGGCCTTAAAAGAATAAAAAGAGTAACAGAAAAATAGGTCTTATATAATAAAACAGTTACATTGTGTCTCCATTCACCAATATCTGTGTTTTCTTATTAGAGGCTAAAAATGTTTATCTTCAATTATTTTTGGAACATATTTACTGACAAGGTAAACAGGTTATGTTACTTGAAATTTAATAAAAACAACCAGAGCTTTAATTCACTAGGATATTTTTTTCCGTTCTTAGTATTACAGAAGCATACTTACCTTCTGGTGGTTCATCACTAAGGTATGATGGGATTTCTTGTTGATTTTTATCTGCCTGATTCATGATCTCCTAAAAAACACACACACATATTTCATTTTAATTTCAACATGTGAGACTACCTCTTATCACATGTTCAATTAAGACAATCAACTTTATTCAGACAAACATTTTAAAATACCCATCACAAGACTACTTCATCTTGTTTCTCTCGTACTTTGTAGTGTTTAAGAAATATACTTTTTTTTGTGTGTGAGGAAGATCAGCCCTGAGCTACCATCCGATACCAGTCCTCCTCTTTTTTTGCTGAGGAAGATTGGCCCTGGGCTAACATCCGTGCCCATCTTCCTCCACTTTATATGGAACGCCACCACAGCATAGCATGACAAGCGGTGCGTCGGTGCGCACCCAGGATCCGAACCTGCGAACCCTGGGCCGCCGCAGCAGAGTGCGTGCACTTAACCGCTTGCACCACCGGATCGGCCCCTTAAGAAATATTTTTAAATGACATTAGCGAACAACAGAAATCTTATCTCAAACACCAACCAAAGATTGGCAGGCATAGTACTGTATAAGCTTTCCTATGTTGTTACTGCTGCTTCAACTTAAACTGAAAATTACCAATTGAAAGAGAGTTGGAAGGTGAGGGTCAGCAGATAAAAATGTTAAGTGCTTCCTCCTACAGAATATTGGTTAACTTAACTGTAATTTATTTCATAACAGACTTAAAGAAAAAACTATGTTATGACTAAAAAATGTGTTCTATCTAAATAATTTCTAAAAAACATGACATCCTCCTCTTATAAAGATGACACCACCAATCTGAATCACAAAGAAATGGATTTTGATTACTTTTTTGTTGTTTTCAGAGCTCTTATAAACAGAGAATTCAAAATCTACTACAAAAAAAATGTACACATACTATAATTACCTCTAAGTACAAGTAGTAAGGGAACCTAAGAAATAAAATAAGCTGTGCTGGGATGAATAAAACATAGTTAAACTTTCTTTTCCCAATTTCCTTTACTATCTTAAAATATTTGCTTTTATATTCACTTGACTAAAGATTAAAACAAGTCAAGATTGGTCTAAAAAATTTCTTGCCTGGCCAGAAAACAAGGTTTGTGATCCTAGCAGTCAAATAAGTATTTCCTAGTCATAAAACCATGGAGCCTAAATTATTTTATCTGTACATATACAATATAGATTTAAAAGGATATTGTGAAATCGTGCCATTTGTGACAACACGCATGAACTCTGAGGG
Source organism: Ceratotherium simum simum (assembly GCF_057802395.1). NCBI lineage: Eukaryota > Metazoa > Chordata > Mammalia > Perissodactyla > Rhinocerotidae > Ceratotherium > Ceratotherium simum. Next base: position 17,382,444 of record NC_141924.1, read on the forward strand.
CATTATGCTAAGTGAAATAAGTCAGACAGAGAAAGGCAAAGTATGATCTCATTTATATGTAAAATCTAAAAAAGCTGAACTCAGAAACAGAGAGTAGATTGGTGGTTGCCGGGGCTGGGCGGGGGGTGGGTGGTGAGAGAAACGAAGAGATGTTGGTCAAAGCGTACAAACTTCCAGTTACAAGGGGAGTAAGTTCTGGGAATCTAAAGTACAGCACAGTGATATAGTTAATACTGTATTGTATACTTGAACAGTTGCTAAAAGAATAGATGTTAAAATGTTCTCACCATAACAATGACAAAAAAATGGTAATTACGTGAGGTGAAGGATATGTTAAACCTTATTGTGGTAAACATTTCACAATATATATGTGAATCAAATCATCACATTGTACACCTTAAACTTACACAATGCTAAATGTCAATTATATCTTAATAAAGCTGAGGAGAAAAGAATATTGTGAAAATTAACAACGTACTTGAATACACTGATTGACAAATATTGATTGAGGCACCTATTATGGGCCAGGCAATGTTTTAGGTGCATGAGATATAGCAGTGATCAATACAGACCATAAAATGTCTGCCACCATGAAATGGACACTCTAGTGGGGGAAGACAATAAATAAATATAGGAAGAATATACTATTATGTCAGATGGTGTTAAATGCTATGGAGAAGAAGGGATGGAGGGGGAGAGAATGTGATATTTTAAATAGGAAAGTCTGTGAAGGCCTTGTTGTGGTGACGTCCCAAAGGGTATTTGGGTGAAGAGTCCTCAAGGCACAAAAAACAGCAAGAGCAAAGGTCCTGAGTTGGGAGTTTACCAGGAGCAGCAAGAAGGAACAGCCAGAAAAGTGTGGCATGGGCCGTGTCAAAAGGCAGTAGGAGAGGAGGTCAGAGTGAGGTCTGGATGGCGAAGGCCCTTACAAGCCATTGTGGTAATTAACTTTTAACTCGGAATAAGATGGGGAGCAGTGAAAGGCATTGGGTGATGTGTTCTGATTCACACTTTCAAATGATCATTCTGGCTGTTGTGGGGAGAACAAGCAATAGGAAAGCAAGAACAAAGGCAGAAAGACCATTAGGAGACGTAGCATAATGTTCTCAAGGTTCACACATAGTGTAGGAGGTATCAGAACAAAGTGGTTAATTTTAAGTGGTTAAAGGAAGGTCAGGGAAGTTTCCCTTTATGATTCCTACTGCTTTTAAGCACCAGATGACCAGTTAAAAATTCATTCATATTTCCTTCTGTATTTCAGTAATCCAGGTAAAAAATGTTGATGGCTTGAATGAAGGTGGTAGAACTAGTGGTTGTGAGAAGTGGGATTTTTCAAAGGTAATTCTAATTTCATGCAGTTCATCTTGCAGTGACTTTAAAACCTAAATCCTGTGTAAGATGGGACTTCACCCCAGAGTCCAGCAGCACGTGTCATGTGCTTAAATAGGTATCTTTTAGTTGCTCTAATGAAAACCCTGATTTAGGCCACTTATCAAGAGCACCTAATCTTGATGCTGTCTAGTTTGTGAATTTAGCACATCATCCCATACACACTTAGAATTTAAAAAGTAATAGTGAAAATATGTAATCTCTGACAAAAAAATGAAAGAATATCAGGTGATGCATTACTGGGAGGCGTTCTTGGCTGATTTGCCTTAATTTTAAAACTCCCTTAAACCAGAAAGTTAAATTTATTTCCATTCATATTTATATTTCTTTATCATTGTGGTAAGGCTCTGGGATCAGAGAGCCTGAATTTGAATCCCAACTTGACCATAAACTGTGTGCCTGAGGACGAATAACTTCATCAGATCCTTGCTGTTCAGGAGATATAAAATAGAAATTAAAGATATTCTAGCCCTAACTCTAAGATGAGAATACTCTCTAACAAATTCAAACAAAACATGCAGAAATTCCTGGCAGAATATGTGTCCCTTCCTGAAGAATATAATTATTTTGGAGCCACTTTCTTCCCCACTGGACTGTTAATTCCAATAGGAGAGACACTCTGTCTAGCTTGTTCATCACTGTGATCCCAGTATCTGTATACTGTACACATATAAATCCAGGGGATTATTGGGCTGATCAATCAATAGATGCTACCATACCCTGTGCAGAATTATGGGGAAATTATATACATACGTACATACATCTTACATATTTTAGCTGGAGTTTAAAAACAGGTATGATCGCTGGCAACTAGACTTTTGGTGGTGAACACGATGCAGTTTATAAAGAAATCGAAATATAATGATGTACACCTGAAATTTATATAATGTTATAAACCAATGTGACTTCAAAAAAAAAAAACAGGTATGATAGTAACTGTATGTATTTCAAAACGGCCTTTCTGTATATATCCCACAAATCCCTACTAAAAGTCTTGACTTCTCCTTCTAATACAGAATCCCTTAACAAAATTCTTAATTTTTCCACATATATCTATCTTGTAATTTAAAAAAGAAAAAGACCACCATTTGAAAAGATTAGAGCTGCTTTATACTATGACAGCATAAAAGACAATGTAAATTCATCTAAATAATATGAATTGACTTTATCCTCCTATGGATAGGCAATGAGAAGCCATGAGCAGAGTAACATTGTCAGGTCTGTGCTTTAACAAGCCAACTAAAGCAAGAACAGACAGGACAGAGACATTAAATACAGTAAGTGGCTACTTTAGTAGTCCAGTGAGATGAAATAATCCGAACTCTGCCAGTTTCTCCTGTCTAAATAAATGTTTCGGCCAAAACCTAGGAGTCACCCTTGGTTTCCTCTTTTTTTACATTCCTGTCTAATCAGTAAATTCTGTTGCCTAAAAACATCCAGAATACGACCACTTCTCATCACCTCTACTGCTACCACTTGCAACTAAGCCATCATAATCTTTCGTACTACTACAAAATCTCTTAACTGGTCTCTGAGCTTCCACCTTGCTCGTCCTTCAGTCCAGCCGTGTCATACTCTGCTTAAAACCTTCCAACTCCTTCCTGTTTTGCTCAGAATAAAATCTCAAGAGTCCTTCCCTTTGCCTTTGAGTCCCAACATCTGACACTCTCCTGACATCTACCATTTTGCCTCTTGCTCATTCCAGTCTAGCAACTCAGGCTTCCTTGCTCATCCTCTCCTGAAAGCCTCTTCCCCAAGATATGTATCTGGCTCTCTTCCTTACTTCCTTGAGGTCTTTGTGCAAATGTCCCCTTATCAGAGGTCTTCTCTGACCACCTGTAATAGATTAGCACCCTCCTACTCCTCTCTTCCCCCATCATTTTCACCTAACCCTGCTCTATTTTCTTCATTGCTCTTATTGTCACTTGATATATGTATCTGTTTACTTTGTGTCTCTCCCAGTTAGAATGTAAGCTCCATGAGAACAAGGCTTGGTTTTGTTCACTGCTCCATCTCCAGAGCCTTAATCAATGCCTGATGCATGGTGGACACTCAGATACGTGAATTTTTTATATGAAGTAGAATATAACTTGGGTATTAATAAGAGATAAAAGATGTAAAATTTCTAGTGTGAGCAACTAAGTAGACAGATGATGAAAACAGAGGCAAGAGAGGAGAAACCACTTCTGAGAGAAGATGAAGGACTTTTTGTGTGTGTGTGTGTGTGTGTGGTAAGAACACTTAACATGAGATCTCCCTCTAACATGCAAGTATACACTACATTATTGTTGACTATAGGTACAATGAAAGGACTTGTCTTTGAACAGCTATATTTGAGATAGCTTCAGGGCATCCACAGAGATGTTTACCAGGCAACTGGATTTAAGAGGCCTGAAACTCAGCATTAAGTATGAGTTAGAGTTGAGGTCCTGAAAGTGGTCTGAAGTGACAGCTGAAGCGGTGGGGGGGGGTGGCTGATATGATCAAGGAAAAGAGTGATGAGAGAAGTAGACTGATAACCTTAATTAGGACTGCTCAAATTTAAGAGGTGAGTGAAAGAGAAGGCAGCAAAAACAAACAAAATACACCTGAAAATGAATAGTCAAATGAGTGAAGCCTCATGGAAGTCGAGATGAATTTATAAGCTTCCTAAAGACACACAAAATGCAGACATTAAAATAATTTATGAAGATCAGATACTACTGGGAAATGCTAATGTTATATTTAGAGAACATAAAAGGCATATATCATATGATCCATTTTTTTAATGCATATAAAAAGACTGAAGGAAGTATGTCAAAGTGTTGACAAAGACTGCCACCAGGGAGTAAATATATATATTATTTATATATAGAGAGAGAGAGCGAGAGATTTTCTACCATAAATATGTACTGCTTTTGTAAAGAAAAACATATTCCTAAGTCTTGGAAATCAGTGATATTCATAAAGGATATTTTTAAAGAATATGCAGTTCATCTACCTAGTTATTCTAGGTTTTTATCCTCAAATCAAGTTGATCATCTAAAAAACAATGTACTCGAATCACAAAATGTTGACTTGAAGAAAATGACATCATAGTTTCATTCAGCAATATGTTCTTGGTAAGGAAACTCGGACAAAGAGCCTTATGCAGGCTATTACTACATTGACTGTACCACAGTGTTAAGCAATTACCCACGACATCACTCGATAACTTTGATATAGAGCTCCACCTAAGAAATTTCTTTAGAGGTATTCAGAAAACCTTTGTTTCCCCAGAATATTTAGCATGTTTTCTTCTCTTTGAGATCTATCTACCTTTCTATTTAAAAGATACAAAGATATGTCTCCCTTTTCCCTTTGGCTTCCAAGAAGCTTAAGGCTAAAATCCCAGCTCAACTAGGTAGGCTCCTATGGCCTGCATAGTTGTATCCTATCCCCCGCTACACATACATACACACACTCCACACCTCCTCAAGACCTCCACTCTTATTGCTATTTTCCCGGGTTTGCAATTTGAATATCTTATTTATATTCTTGCCATTTTGTTAGTACATGTTTTTGTTGTAAGCTGACAAATAGTATTTGTGGAATAAGTGGGATAAAAATATCATTTGTATCCACATTAACTTTAAGCATCACAAGAAATGATGCATACCAATATATGGTCCAAATTTTTGGTTAAAGAAAAAAAAAGAAGACTTGAAGCTAGAATCGTGCTTTTCTTTTCAAATGTTCTTTTTTTAAGAGCAGGCAGTGGTATGCCAGAGGCTTCAAGAACCACAGGAGAGACATGATGCATGCATTTTACTACACAGTAATTTAAAAATACTGTTTTGTTTTTAAATATACACTAATTAAAAAGTCAAAAAGTGCTTGGGAATTTTTTAAGATAATTAGACTTGCAAGAAATTTCATTCTTGCCTGGAGCTTCTTCAGGATATACTCTCTGATTTACCAGCTCTCTCTTCCCAGCCCAACCACACTCCCACCTCCCCCATGATTTACTCTGCTCTTAAGTTAGAAGTATTTTTGGTAGAAGACTTTGAAATGTAGGAATCTAGATACTACTATACAGAAACAGAATTACATTTAATATTGTTAGCAATAATTACCAACAGGATTATCAATAAACAATAAAATAGAAAATCTGGAGTCCTGCCAGGCCAGAAGCCTGGCTACCTAGACCAGAGGAACTTGCTATTAGAGGGCTATGAAAGTTCTAAGAGGCCACAGAGATTGATTTTTGTTTTGTATATATTTTTTTAGTGTTTGAGTTTCTTGTACATCACTGGTATTAACAGCAAATATATAGTATTAAAATTCCTCTAGAATTCTTAGGGTAATAAAAATTGTGTAAAAGCAGCCAAGTATTTGGAATATGTATATTTTTTCTGAATTCCTAATGTGATCATAAAATACCAAGTTACCTTTTTTTTTGCTAAAATCTTTATCTGTAATGCTATCTGTACTTTTTACTCACATAAACCATTCCCAATCTCTACACATATATATGTGCCAAACTTTTAGTGATTTTACCTCTTTATGGATATTATCACTTTATCACTAAGGAGAAATACTTTTTATATTACCATCCCTGTGCATTATCATTACAGGGGACCTGTTTCTTTTAAATTGGAAATTGTGAAGACAAACACACCCCTAATCTCCTAAAACTAGGAAAGGTAAATCTGCTAGTAAAATTTAAAAGTATACATGTGGAGATAAGTAACAACTGACAATAAAAGTGTCAAAATGACTGTTTTTAAATGTCACCATTAAACAAATTTATTTAATTCTATGCAAACCATCTGCCCTAAAGTCACTGAGTCATTAGTTCAACATATACTTAGGTCCCTCCTATGTGCCAAGCACCCTGTTAAGGCACTGAAGATTTCAGTGTGATTAAGCACACACAGGACTACTCCAAGCCACAGTTTACAATCCAGTGGGGATACACATCCTCAGCACTTTATCAATTTAGTTTCATTCAAAAACAAAAAAAAAATCTGCTCTCTAGTAACTCATAATGCACACACATTTCTTTTAAAAAACGTACTTTCCTAAGGAGGGCAATAAAGACAGAAAACAGCCTTTAGATCAGGACAAATAATTGAACTTATTCTGTGAATATAAATCAGTTGTACCATTTGGTCCTGACATGTCAACAGTACCAACTAAAACTGGTTGTAAGTGTGTTACTTTAAGAAATTATGAAATGTGAAAGATTTCTTTGCTGTAGATTGCAACTCATCAGCAGTTACTTTAAGCATTTTAGGCCAGGGAGAAATAATTCCTGTCCAGCACAATAATATCATAGATCTAGCAGCTGGCAAATATATTGAGCAAGGATTAATAACAACACTATTCCCTAGAGGGTAATTTCTTCCAATAACAGAAATAAGTAAACAAATGCCTCTTAGGAACCTTGTTTTTTAAAAGAAAACAGATGAATCAAGGCTGTTTGTGGATATCTGTAATTTTATCAAGTTTTCGTTAATAATGAAAACAAAGTCTGAAAACAAAGGCACACAGATTTGCCTATGGCTAAACATGCTCTGTGTACCAAAGGAAGTTACACAGCACTAACACCCTATATAAAGCCTAACTACAAAATGCAGTGCATGACAGTTTACCTCCAAAGCCACTTCAAAAACTTGTTATTAAACACTAAGTTCCAGTTTCCCTATAAGAAAGACTATAAATGAATTAGCTAAATTCTTCTACATATTCTGTATATAGGAACTTTGCCACATCCTTACTCTCATGTTTTAGCTTCTTTGCCAAATAACTACAAGGAGTTTCAAAAATATGTTTATACAGAGCTTTAACACACATACACCAACGAACAGTGTATATTAAAACACCAGCTTACTGTTTTTAGGCTTCTCTAGTTAACCAACTATCCTGAACAGGCTGCTTTTAAAGAGGGCCCCTGCCCATTAAATCAACAGTAAATAGACTGCAGAAAATGCACTGAACCTGACAGGGAAGAAAAATAATCTGCCAGTGAAACTTGTAAGTGACCACCTAGTGACAAGGAACAACCAACAACATCAAAATGGCAATTTTTAAGTGTTGCCCTTAAATGAAACATTAAGGAGAATTACAGTAAGCTATCAAACCAGATAACCAGTACACCAGTTATCTTCACTAAATTATACCTCATTAGTTCAACAGATATTTGTGTCCCTACTATAAGTCAGACACTGGGTTAGGCACTGAGGTTTCAGCCTGAACAAGCAGGTAAAGGCCCTACTCTGAAGGTGTTTGTATAAAATCCAGTGAGATATCTTCAGGAAGTAGCAAAACAGGAAATACTCAGTGACTGAAACAAAGCAAGGTAAAAATTTTCCTAGACTTAAAAAAATCACATACACAAGAACCACTTAAACTTTTCTAACGATGTTCTCTACATTTTTACTGAACTTAGTTTCTGGTACATCTGTTCTAACACAGACTAAAGAGATGAAAGGGAGAAAAAAATAAAAACAGGATGCATATAGGTTTATTAAAGGTTACTTCTTTTTTTAAAAAAGCAGGCATGAAAACATACACGCACACATATACCTGTTGACGTAAAATCCATATTCCTGGGGAGCCCTTTAGAGCACCCACACAGTGCAAGTTTTAAAGGTTAAACGATAGCATGTAGCAAATAATAACAGATAGTAAATAAAGTACTTTTCATTTGGAAGTAGCACAAGTCTTATAATAATAAGAAGGGCATAATAAATAAGAACTCTCCTTTTTCTCTAGGTGTTTCTAAACCTTTCCCGGGCCCCTCTTCTCCCCCCACCGATCGCTTTAGGCACTAGCAAGTCTTTTTTTTTTTTTTCTTTCTTTAGCAGAGGGAGTGACGTGGCAGGAGAGGCAGAAAATGACCCTGGAGCAGCCGTGGCTAGGGCTGAGCTAGCACCTCCTCCCTCCGCTCCACGTTGTACACCCAGCACACCCCGATTCCCACAGGGTTCCAGAATTTCTGTGTCTTCTTACATAGAAGAGGCGATCTGTTTTTAGGAGAGGGGATCTGATTGGCAGTGGGAGCTTGGGAGCAGTCTTGAAGCTACGTGTGCATAGCAGGCACGGTTTTTATTGAGACTCGAGAGGCAGTGATGGCACTGATGGGTGCTCCAGCGGTCCCCACTCACCCCCTGGCGCCGCCAGCGCCTCGCTCCATTCCCACTTTCAGCTTTAGGTTAGCCGTGAGGGGAGAGCTTTCCTACCTGGGAAGAGCACTGGGAATGTCCACTGGGGACCAAGGCTTGTGTGCCTGAACCCAAGAGAGCGGTTTGTCAACAGGCTGGAGTTAGTGGGGCGAAGAAGCCCAGCACAGAGCCCCTGTGCCGCATCCCCCTCCTCTCCCAGGCTCCTGACGCCCTCCCACCCCCATCCCCCAGCCTGACACCCAAGGAGCTCCGAAGTCAGGCGGAGGCTTCCAAGGGGAGTCCCCAGTCTTAAACCGCGGCGGGGGAGACAGGGACACGTAAAGAGGAGTAACCCCGCTAGCGAAGCTCCATCCGCCCCCAACAGCGTCCCACCCCTCCCCCTTTCCCGTTCAGTCCCCCACAAAAAGCCCCGCTCGGGGCCGCCAGGCCCGGGGACGGAGGCGATAAGGTGCAGGAGAGCTAACGGAAGGAGGCGGCTGAGAGGAGGGCAGGAAGCTGGGACGGCGCCCCCCACCCTCCCAGGTCGACTCACTCACTGCCCGGGTCGGGGGCCGGCGCCTGAGGCCCGGGCCAGGGCCTGGCGGAGGGAGCGGGCAGCACGGAGGCGGACCGAGGCGGCCTACGCAGCTGGCACAGACCCGGACGGTTGCGGGCCCCGCAGGCGCCTCCTCAAGCTGCGGAGCCAGAAGACTCGGTTGGCGGCGGCCTCTGGCTGCGGACGTGGCGCCCGACGCGACCCGCCCCCTCCGCCGCCTCCTCAGCTCCCGCCTCCTCCCGCGGCTCGGACTCAGAAGCGCACGCGCACCCGGGCCCCTCCCGCGCCCACCGGGCACACGCCCACCCGTTTCTCGAACTGCCCAGCGCTCCCAGCAGCCCCCTGCCTGCCGCCTCCCGACGTGCGCACGCGCGACGATCCCCTACCCCGGACCGAGGCTTGCTCCCGCCCCTTCGTCCCCTGAGCGCCTCCGCGGGAACCCCTGGCCGGCTGCGCGCGCGCCTCCTCCCGGGGTCTCCCCGCCCCCTTTTCTCCGCCGTCCAATCAGATCGGGCGAGGGGCTCGGGGAACGCGTCGGGGGTGGCGTCTAGTGCCGCCGCAGAAAGCCTGGCAGGCGTCCGAAGCCTTCGTTCCGCCGCGAGTAACGGTCCATGGGAATTCAGAACCTTCGCCCTAGGGAAGCTGGGGCGCTCGCGGATTTCTGCGGCTCTTTCTTCGCCCGGGGGCCCCAGCCTTCTTCCCTTATCTGCTTCCCGTCAAGGGAGTGACGTGCTGGGCCTTCTCTCAGCACTTCACTTTGGTGCTCCAGGTGACGGGGCTAACGAGAGAGACATTGCTCACTTATTGTTGTTGTTATTTTAAATCTCCCCTGCCCTGGAACCGAGCTTCTGGAGAGTGAGAACCCCTCTGGGTCGTCGTCGTCCCCCACCGCGTCCAGCAGTGCCGAGGGCTCGCCACGCGCTCGAAATTTCCAGGAGAGAGTGGGTGTCAGTAGCGAGGAGAAGCGGATCGGGAAGGAGAAACCCGGCTTTGCGCCCCGCCCTCGCCCCCTGCCTCGGGCTCGGCGCCTGTCCACGTCTGCCCGCCTGTCTGGAAGGTGCGGAGGAGAGGGCAGCGGTGAGAGGAGACCGCCTGGACCCCAGCTCCGGCTGATGTGAGGCATCTCGGCGCTTCCCAGGAGGAGTCGTCCTTGCCACCTCGCAGCTGGCTGTGAGGACTAAACGACGCAAGTTGCGCAAAGGCTGCTGAACCAGCTAAATGGCATCTATTAGCTCGTCTCTGCCTCTCTTTCCACACCTGTGAAACGAAGATGACTAAGTCCGTCGTAGGTTCTTTGAGAGAATCAAAAAAGATGGCGAGTGTGAAAGGACTTTGTGACCTGTGAATTCTTACACAAGTGTGAGATTTTCCTTCAAGATATAGTTAGCAAGACAGAACAGACACGCGAAGCAACCAGTAAATAACGTCACAAAATGTTTTTTCGAAAGCGAAGTGAGCAGGGTGATACTGAATAATAGCTGTTGACAAGGCTCGGAAAGGACACACTAACCAAGGAAAGCATCCTGGAAGAAGCTCACTTGGACTGAGGTCTTATGGCGTGGACTAAATATAGTTGACGGTTTCAGCCTAATCATTGATTCATCAAAGCAGCGAGTCAGATCCACTTAGGCCATTGTGCTGAGGCTATCAAGATATTTTAGTTTTCCAGAACTTAAAGGGAAAATTAAGTAATTTTGTCGCTTGAAAATATGATTTGGATGATTAGCAGGATCTATGAATTGTTATGTTTACCCAGCATGTGAAGAGGTGGATACCTACTCCGTTTTCTTATCACAAAAGCCTCTGAAAATGGGTGCAAACCCAGCTCCACCGCTAAAAAAAAAAAAAAAGAAAAAAAGCCTCTGTCGTTAATATGTGACATTTGCAGCGTGAACACTAGGCAAAATTATGAAGTGCACAGTTATGCCGTTTCTTCTTCCCCTTGCCCTTCTTTCTCTCTACAAGAGAATTTAATCATTATTAAAATATAATGACTGATAAAGCTGTAGCCACTCCTGGGAGATTTTGCATTTTACAGTTATTAAAGCCGTAATCCACAGCAGTGGTGGAAACCATCTCATAAACCAACCAAGATGTAGGGTAGCTTTTTGGGGAGGTTGTGAGTTCACCAGAACCTTCTGAAACTGGAAGTATAGGTAGTCAGGTATTTCTTGTAAGTCTGACACTAGTCATTTCTTATCTTATTGCCTCAATTTTCTTACCTAGAAAAATGAATAGAACCACTCAGTGCACACCCACTCCTAGATCTAAAATGAAAATAGATATTATAATCTTGATGGGATGGTTTCTACAGAGGGATGCTATCTTGATTTTGGGGGTACCTTGGTGCAGCAGAAGGAGCCTTGAAGTCTGGCCATATTCATTTTATAGGTTGAATCCACTCAGTTCTTGATTCCTGTCCTGTGAAATCCCATTATTAAATTATTGAAATAAAACTTTTTATTTCTGGATGTTATTTTGAAAGATTGTATAATGTCTTAAAATAATGAGTTCTTAGTGACTTCAGACAGTAACTTTGTTTTAGTGGAACAAATTCTTAGTACAACCTGTCTCGATTATCAAGTCTCTTAAATGGCTGAGTTTTCTTTTGGGGAGTTACACACACACAGACTTTTGCATTATTGAAAAACTAGAGAAATTAGATGTGACATTGCATACTCAGCAAGGCGGGATAGTTCAGAAAATAAGGTCCAGAAAGAAGCAAGCTGGAAACTAGAAACATGAAAGCAAGAAATAAATCATTTTTAGGCTGATAGTACATTGAAGTTGAAAGGGATCCCCATCCAACCTTCTATCCATCACATGAATCTACCTTCTGGCAGATGCACGATGATAGCTTTCATTGTTGTCAATCACTCTTCTCACTGTTTCTATGTGAAATCATTTAAATGAAAAATCACTTAGTATAAGGTCCACGTGTTTTCCTATGTTTCACCATGTTTTTATGAATGTAATGCATTATCCTGGCATTTTGAAATGAACTGGACAATTAATAGCTTTATATAGATTACCGCCCAATGTAAATTTGCTTTTCTATCCTCACTTTTTTACTACTCTTTGACTTCCCTGGCATGATTACCTGGACTATTTTTGGTCTTCCTTTCTTTGCCCCATTATGCTTCTTAATCTTTTCTGTGATATTACAATAACTAAGATTTATTTGACACAAGTTTTTAGCATGTATCATCTCATTTCTCCCAACAATCCAATGAGGCAAGTATTATTATTATCCCCACATTCATATAAGGAGACTGAGGCGTAGAGAGGTTAGATGATTTGCCCAAGGGCCCACAGCTAACTAAGAGCAGACCTTGGATTCAAACATAATTTTGTCTGACTCTAGGACCTAAGATTTTAATCTCTATATTCTGAGAAAGAGAAAAGCAGCCCCTGCCATAGAGTAGCTGGGCTGGTGCTGTCAGCTAGGTCTTGGTGTTGCTAGGAGCTGGCCTGGCACAGCTAGGCCTTGGTGTCTCCTGTTGAACATAAACAGTTTCAGAGAACATCAACATCAGAAAAGGCCGTGTAAATTACGTAAAATAAAAGCAAAATAATTTACATTGTCCTGACCGTGGTGGATCCGGACGAAAATAAGACTGCTCCATAATCAAGTCTGAACACAGACAAAAACATGAACCTTATCCAAGCCACCAAATGGAATACACAAACTTAAAATATCAAACTAATATGAGTGGCTATTATTTCTTTACCAGTTACAGCTTTAGCCACATTCTAGTCTTCCCTCTTTCTACATAAGATTTATTAAGCTACCCAATCATAGAATTACCCCTGCTTCGTGACAGCATCAAACTGGGAGCAAAGTCCCCCAAATCACCTAATACAAACTCGAATCTTAATATCTAAGTCTTTTCTAACACCTTCCTACTGAGATGCCTCACGATTCCCTACAGTATGTGTTCTCCCTTGCTGCAATGAGCAATATGCTCAACTTGTGCAGCCACAGGTGTGTTTCTGGTGATCTTTGGCTAGAGAGCATTGACAGTTCTTTCTGGCCTGTCCTGTACCATGCATGTCTATAGACTGGAAAGCATACTACTTAGGCATTTTTTGCCAGTCAAAGAAACTTGGAACTGCCCTCCCATCTCCAGCCGTAGGATTATCACAGCAAAGCTAAAGGGTTACCTTAGTTTTTGTGGATTCTATGTAGAGTGTGTGCTAAATGGAACCTTATCAAAAGATAGAGAAAAGAAACAAATGATGCTGGAATTATTGGACATCATTTTGCAAGGAAAAAACAGCTTCAACTTGTCAACCCATACGTTGCACCTCTTGCAAAATAACTCAAAAATGGATCATAGACCTAAGTGTAAAATTATAAAAATTTTAGGAGAAAACATAAGGGAAAAATCTCTGTGATCTTGGGTTAGGCAAAACCCAAGGTATTTCTTAGATACAACACCCAAGGCACAATTCATGAAAGAAAAAAATGTTTATAAAAACTTCTGCTCTTTAGACAACACTGCTAAGAAAATGAAAGGACAAGCAACAGACTGGGAGAAAATATTTGCAAAACACATATCGGATAAATGATTGTATCCAGAGTATATGAAGAACTACAACTCAATAAGAAGAAAAAACCAGTTTTTAAAACTTCAGCATAAGTGAACAATTACCATAGAAGGTATATGGATGACACAAGAAATGATGCTCAACATCATTAGTCATTAGGGAAATGCAAATCAAAACCACAATGAAGTACCACTGCTTGGTTAAAATAAAAATAATTCCAAATGCTATTGACAATGTAGAGCAACTAGAACTCCCAGACATTGTTGGTGGGAATGCAGAATGGTAGAAACACTTGGGAAAACAGTTGGACAGTTTCTTATAAAATTAAACATACACTTACCATATGACCCAGCAATCTGACTCCTAGATATTTACTTAAGAGAAATGAAAACATGTTCACACAAAAACCCGGACACACATTTTATAGTAGCCAGAAACTGGAAACAGTCTAAGTGCCCTTTCACTGGTGAATGGTGGTAAGCAAATGGTGGTACATATATACAATGGAATCTACTCAGCAATAAAAGAACAAACTGCTGATGCAACAACATAAATGAATCTCAGCTGTGTTATTCTAAGTGAAAGATGCAAGCTCATAAGTCCACATACTGATGCTTCCTTTATTATGACATTCTGGAAAAGGCAAAACTATAGGGAAAGAAAACACATCAGTGGTTGCCTATGAGTTGGGAGTGGTTGACTACAAAGGGGCTTGAGGGAACCTTGGGGGATGATGAAACTGTTCTATATCTTAGTATGATGTGGGTTATACAATGTATGCACCTTTCAAAACTCAGTGTACACTAGAACTATACACTGAAAAGAGCAATTTTATTGTGTGTAAATCATATCTCACTAAGCTTGACTTGAAAGATGTTGAAATGGAAAAAAAAGTTGGGATGATGTAGGGCCACCGGACACCATGAATGTGAAGACAATAACAGTAGCTCATTTTAAATTAAACAGTAGCTGATATTAAATTCTAAATCTAAAAAAAAGAAAGAAGATAAATTATTAGTAGATAATCCACATTATGAAAGAATTTATCTTTTCCTTCTTGTAGAGTACCAGAGTTCATAGTACATTGAAATTTTTTTTTTTTTAACAAATGAGGAATTACTTGGTTTATAGTGGAGTAACTTAAAAGTGAAGTTGAAAGTCACTGCCAACTGAAGATCAATACAGATGAAGATAAAGCATCTCCGAAACTATCTGTGGGAACTGTGGGGAAATATAATTGGATTTCAAAAACTCATTTACAGTTTTTCAGGAACATGTTTATTGCACAAATGAAGTTCCTGATGCTGTACTGTAGAGGTAAGGGCATTTGAGAGCAGAAAGTAGCCAACAGTGGTCAAGTGTGGTGAGCTATGGGGCAAAAACAAAGAGCAAATTGAGTATCTTCAAACTCAAATTGTACTACTGAAATTACCGTGAAGTGCTGCCCTTTAGGTGCGTAAGTGGCTGTTCTCCTTTAGACCTGGGGAAAGGGCGTGAAGATGAGAGGGAATAAACTAGAATGATTTAAAATGTGCAAATACATTTTGTAGCGTGATTTAGAGATCTAGCAGAGATACAGGTGGATTAATTTGGGGTTAATTTCACAGTTCATGTTAATAGTTTTATTGTTAGAAATCACGAATAATCTCTGCCACAGTAGACAAAGTTCTCTCTGGCTAGTGGAAACAAACATACATCCTGGGCCTCACCCACCAGTGCTCAGAAGGACTGCTTTTGATCGACTTTTCTAATTTCCCATTTCTCCAGTGGCAGTGGTGGCCAGAGTCTTAATTCTGCTTAAGTGCTCCAGGCTCCCTCTAATAGGCTGTTAAAGAAAACTGCATAGTACCTGGAAACCTTCCAGTTTCATTTATAGAATTCAGTCTCACTCATAGTTCCCTGGGTGAGTATGAAACTTCATCAGACGGCCGTAGAGCTGTCTTTCTTCTTAAAGGGTCTCAGTGAGCCAGGTTAGTTTATCTACCAGCTCTTCCAGCATCAGTAGCTACTGTTGTCTTTGTTTCTTTGTTTTCCTGAAGTTTCTTGACTTAGGGACTCTGCCAAGGTAAGTTTTTTCCTGAAGGAGTAAAAGTTTTGGGTCAGGCATTTCATTTCTGATACGTCTTTGGGGTCAACCAGTTGTACTTTCAGATCTTTCATAAAGTGGTTTTTTTTTTTTTTTTTGGTGAGGAAGATCAGCCCTGAGCTAACATCCGATGCCAATCCTCCTCCTTTTTGCTGAGGAAGATTGGCCCTGGGCTAACATCTTCCTCCGCTTTATATGGGACGCCACCACAGCATGGCTTGACAAGCGGTGTGTCAGTGCGCGCCCAGGATCCAAACCTGCGAACCCTGGGCCACTGCCATGGGGGGCGTGCACTTAACTGCTGCGCCACTGGGCTGGCCCCTCATAAAGTCGTCTTTATTTCTATGTTCCTAGTCAGGGACTCCATATCACCAGACTTCCCTGGCACCTCTTCCTCCTGCTCAGTTACAGTGAGTTGTAAAGAAGAAACTCCATCTGACTTACCCCCTATTTTTTAGCTGTGAGTTCAAGTTTCTCTTTCCATTAGTCATTTCTGCTTCCAGCTCTGTAATTCTCTCCAAGTCTCCTAACCTGGACCTGGGACAGAGAGTCTGTAATTGTTGAAAGATGCTCTCTTATTCTTTCTGTCAATTGCTAACTTTGGTCTCCTTTTCTTCTTTCAGCCGCTGAAGGTTTGTCTGGCTCATCTCTCCCTATGACTCAGAATTTTCTCAAGGCCAGTGTAGTCTGCATTTTTTGCGTTCCCTCCCCTAACCCCCCTATCATCAGAAGAGACAGTGCAGGCTACAATGTGTACACTGAAGGGGGTGTTCTCTCTTCCCAATATTTCCGAAAGCGAGGGACTTCAATTATGAAAGGTAAACAACCAATTTTAATAAAATTCATGGTTGGGGCCGGCCCTGTGGCTTAGCGGTTAAGTGCGCACACTCCGCTACTGGCGGCCCGGGTTCGGATCCCGAGCGCGCACCCATGCACCGCTTCTCCGGCCATGCTGAGGCTGCGTCCCACATACAGCAACTAGAAGGATGTGCAGCTATGACATACAACTATCTACTGGGGCTTTGGGGGGAAAAAAGGAGGAGGATTGACGGTGGATGTTAGCTCAGAGCCGGTCTTCCTCAGCAAAAAGAGGAGGATTAGCATGGATGTTAGCTCAGGGCTGATCTTCCTCACAAAAAAAACAAAAAATTCATGGTTGGGTTGAAATAATGTGAGTGCTTTAATAGACTACTGCTATGTTGTGATCTTAGTAAGGAACCATTTTATAGTAGGAAGTTGGTTTATAGAAAGAGATCATTTTGTTGTAAGAAAGAGAAACCCACTTGAGCTAGAGTCAAAAACCAGGTGGAATTGGGAAGATGATTGTGTAGACATCT
This sequence comes from Ceratotherium simum simum, assembly GCF_057802395.1. Classification (NCBI taxonomy): domain Eukaryota; kingdom Metazoa; phylum Chordata; class Mammalia; order Perissodactyla; family Rhinocerotidae; genus Ceratotherium; species Ceratotherium simum. Next base: position 17,399,490 of record NC_141924.1, read on the forward strand.
CGTGGAAGGCAAGGACACTAAGTGCAACCAGATCTCATGAGAACCTATAACCATGAACTGGTAGGCTCTCCATGATCAAGGAAGCTACCCTCTGTTTTTCTCACTGTCACCCCTAGCTTCTCTTTTGAGAATTCTCTCTCATTGCCGCTCATTCTCTCCATATCCCTTACCAGATCAGCTTCAAACCACCTTTCCTACTAGAATCATTGGGACCCAAGTCTGTATGCCTGGGGAAAATAACCTAAGTACCCCAGTTTGAATCTGGTTTCTCCCCCTGGTTCTACCCTCTAGTGTGGTAGGACACTAAATACCCTATAGCCTGATTCTGCTACAGGCCCTGCCCTTCCTATGTTTGGCTTTATCTGGTTTCTCTTTCAGTAGTCTCCCTCATTACTTGTGGAAACTGTAGCCTTTAATTCTTGTAACCAAGAGAATCTAACGAAAACACTGGGTATTTCTTATATACTGTCCATGTGTCTAGCACTAGAAGATAGATGACATGAATCTTATCCTTAAGAAATTTGCACTCTTGAGAAAGGCAAGACATATGCACATTAAGCATTTATAAATCCTTAAAAGAGAGTGCAAATAAAGGCCAAAATGAGTGATCAGAAAATGAGGAATGAATGAAAGCAGAAAAGATAGATATGGATGTAGGCTGCAGAGAGCTTCTGGGACAGGGAGTGGGGAGGAAGTTATCTTTTAATAAGTATTAAGTGCCTACTTTTATAAGGCCTTGGGCTGGATACTTATAAACAGGCAGAGTGGAATGATTACTGTTTTCCACCCACACCCAGTATAGATGTTAGACCCATGGAGGGGACTAGTAATAAACTTAACCTACTTCACCTTGGGGCAAAGTACCCAAAATGGTACCAGAGCTCACCTGGCATAAGCCTTTTCAATGGTAAAGAGTTAAATGGTGAAGATAGGCAAGGTGGAACTTTAAAAAAATTAAAAGTAGAGCAGCCCAAAGTTGAACCATAGGGACTTTAGTGTCATCTGTAATAGTCAAGTTGAAAGAACATTTATGTTTACTATGAAATGGGAGACTTCCTCAGTTAATGTTTTCCACAAGACCTCACAACACAATATGGTCAGTCTGGGATTTGTGTGAACTATGGTAAGAGAGCCTCTCAGTTTGACCTGTGTTTGGAACACTTGCCCACCTATGATTTAGGCAGTGGTGTATGCATTCTGAGGGGTATAGTCCCTCTTTTATAGGTGAAGAAAAAGCCTGATGATATCTAGCATCTTAAATCAAGTCCTCTGTAACCAGGGTAGATGGATTTCTCCTAACGTGGAAACACTGATATCAAATAATATGCAAAGGCAAATGCGTTCTAGGAAGGGAAAAGCTGTCTTAAGGCAGCTTTTGAAATCTGTCCTTTATACTCACATTGAATGTGAGGGAAACAGCCACAAATCCTTCACCAAAGCGTGAAGGAGCCAACATTAATCTCTCCCTAGATCTAAAACTGCCAAGCTAAAAGTTATCAGTGACTGCTTGACCTACTTTCTTTCCTTGCTTTGAGGGCACATCCTTACATGGGGTCTAATCATTTATTTGCCAAGAGATTAATTAGCTTTTCAGAGCTTCTGTGCTAGTTAATAGTCCTGAAATAGACGGCTAGTCCCACTGCCCATTGCTTCTTAGGAGAACAGATTATAAGAGTGACAAAATTTGAGCAAGATATATCTGTCAGTGCCTTTATGCTTATGAAAGATGTGACCTCCAACCCCCTTAGCTCAGTTGGTCTCTGATGGGTTGCTTTAATTATGCCCCTCCCCCCTTCCCTCAAGATTCCTGGTGCCTTTAGTAGACTAAACCTGAGTTTCAAGGTGATGTAACTAGGCAATATGATGTGGTGAATCAAAGTCCAAGTGCTGTAACCTGACTTGGGTTTTAATCATGATTCTGCTATTTTGGTCAGGTTACTTGTCTGGGCTGCTTTTCCCTGATCTCTAAAATGTGGACTAATAACAGTCCTCATCTCCTAAGATTGTAGTGATGATCGAGTAACATAATGTATTAAAAACTGTTCACCCACAAAGTAAGTATTCAGTACATGGTAGCTATTTGTATTGTGATAGACAATTGAAGGCACAACATCTTATCCCTTCAAGCTGTTGAGGCCTGGGAGTAAATTGGATCTGCTAGGGCTGTCAAAGCTTCATAGGGGCAGAGGAACATGGATGTCTGTGGTCAAATTGTTGTTCAGTGTAGCAGAATCTAAATTTTGCAAACTATACCCAAATGTGTAAAAACATATAGCACTCTATTTTCTATAACTTGCCTTGATGCTCCCATTCCCTTTGATGGCAGGGGGAAAATCACAAATTTGCCAGTTTTTAAAGCTAACTCAGTCTCTTTCCACTATAAAGAGTCTTTTTAGAGTTAACTTAGCCTTTTTAGGGATAAATACTTAGTCTTTCAGGGTGATCTTCCCCACCTTTCCCCTTCTCAAGAGGCTGCCTATTTGTTGTGCATGACCTCATGGCAATGTAGAAGTAGTTGCTCCGTGAATGCATTCTTGGGCTCTCAGCTGGGTCCTCACTGGTGTTTCAAGTTGCACCTGAATCTCATGTTTCAGTGCCTTCTCATCCTGACTTCTAAACATTGAGCCCCAGGGCTCAGGCTTCAGACGTCTTAATCCAAAGTGACTCCCTAGATTGAATACCTTCAGTTACTCATCTAGTTCTAGTATCATGGCTTTAAATACTATGTGCTGACTACTCCTAAATATATATCTCTAGTTCAGACCTCTCCCTTGAACTCCAGACACATATATATAGTCAATTGTCTACTGGAAGTCTCCACTAAGATGTGTAACAGGCATTTCAAACTTGACATCCAAAACCTAATTCCTGATCATGCCTCTCAAACCTCATCCTCCAGCGGTCTTTCTAAACTTAGTGAGAAACTGCATCCTTCTAGTTGCTCAGCTCAAAAACCTTGGAGTCATCTTGAGCTCCCACTTTTGCCCATATCCCACATCCAATCTGGGGAGAAATCCAGTTACTTCTACCTTCAAAAGACATTCTGAATCCAGTCATTTCTCACCACTTCCACTGCTACCACTGTGGTCCAGGCTTCCATCACTTCTCAACTGAATTATTGCAGTAGCCTCCTAACCAGTCTCCTTACTCTCGCCCTTGCACCCTTCTAGTCAGTTCTCAGCAAAGTATTCAGAGTGATCCTTTTAAAACTTAAATTAGATTATGTCAATTCCTCTGCTCAAAATCTCCAATGGCTTCCCATCTTATTCAGAGTAAAAGCCAAAATCCTTTCACTGCCTACAAAGGCCTTATGAAACCTGTGCTCATTCCCCTTTCCCTACACCTTGACTTCCTCTTCTGTTCTTTCACCCTTAAATGCTCTGCTCCAGCCAGATTGGCCCCGGCTTTGCTTAAAACATGTCAAGTATTCTCCTTCCAGAGGGCCTTCATACTTGCTATTTCCTCTGCTAAAGAATGCTTGGGGTTTCTGGCTTGTACCTCACTTCCTTCGGGTCTGCTCAGATGTCACTTTAGTGGGGAGGTCTTTTGTGACAAACCTATTTTGTAATGCAAAACCTAGAAGTTGCCCTCCTCTACCCTCCTTAGGAATCTATAGCTAATAGATCTTTTTAAAAAAATCAAATACACTTTTTAAAAAACATCCTTACAATGATATTGTAAGAAAATGATGAAAAAGAGCAACAAAATTTCCCTACAGACAAAGAAATTCAACAGAAAAATGTTGACCCAAAGCAAAAGAAAATGATAACCCAACATCTCAATATGAACTTTCAGAAACTCAATGCTTCAATTGAATCTAAGAAGGAAAAACACACAGCAGAAGTAAAAGAGCTCAAGAAAGAAATGGCCAGATCATAGGAAGTGATAGACCACAGGAGTGGGTGAAGCAGTAAGTGATAGGTATTGAAGAAGAAATAGAAGAAAGAAATAAAACCATTTCAAAAAATAAAGACTAAATTATAAGAAGCACAAGAAAGGCTAAACTACTGAAAACACAGGGGCATAGAGATTAGAAATTAGAAAAGATGAAACAGAATAAAAGAAAGATATAAAAAGGATTATAGACAAAATGACAGATAATAGAAGATAGGAAAAATACTCAATTGAAGTTTCCTAAGGAGAAAAGGAAAACAACAGAACATACAGATATTTATAAGCAAAATTTTAAAATATAGTTTTCCTGAAAAAAATTAAAAGTCTACATTTTGACTGGTACATCATAATCTAGGGGAAAATTTGCTCAAAAAATGGCCAATAAAATATCCTACTAAAATCATTGGACTTTGAAAGACAAAGAGTATAACTTCTAGAAGAAAACAGGAGAAAATTCTCATGACCTTGGGTTAGACAAAGTGATACAACACCAAAATTACGTTCCAGAAAAGATAAAAGTGATAAACTAGACGTAATAAAAATCTGAAATTTTTGCACTTCATAAAACACTGGTAAGAAAACGAAGAGCCAGCCCTGATGGCCTAGTGGTTAAAGTGCAGCGTGCTCCACTTCAGCAGGCCGGGTTTGGTTCCCAGGCGTGGAACCATACCACTCATCTGTCGGTAGCCATTCTGTGGTGGCAGCTCACATAGAAGAACTAGAAGGACTTACAACTAGAATGTACAACTATGTACTGGGGCTTTACGGAGGGGAAAAAAAAGAGAGAGGAAGATTGGCAACAGATGTTAGCTCAGGGTGAATCTTTCCCAGCAAAAACAAAAAAAAAAGAAAATAAAAAGACAAACCACAGAGAAAATATCTGCAAATCATGTATCTGATAAACGACTTGTATCCAGAATATATAAAGAACTCAATAAGACAAACAGCCCAATTTAAAAAATGAGCAAAATATTTTAGTAAACATTTCACCATAAAAGATATATGAATGACTAATAAGCATGTAAAAAGATGCTCAAAATCATTAATCATTAGGGAAGTGTAAATCAAAACCACAATGAGATACCACTTCACACCCAGTAAAATGGCTATAATCAAAAGATAGGCTACAACAAGTGTTAGTGAGGATGTGGAGAAACTGGAACCCTCAGACATTGCTGGCAGGAGTATAAAATGGTACAACCACTTTAGAAAACAGTTTGGCAGTTTCTTAAAAACATAAACTTACCATATGACCTAGCAATTCCACTCCTAGGTATCTGCCCAAGAGAAATGAAAGTATATATCTACTCAAAGACTTGTATGCAAATGTTCATAGCAGCATTATTCATAATAGCCTAAACATAGAAACAAAACGTCCATCAACCGGTGAATAGAAAAAATATAGTACAGACAATTCTCATTATTCACGGATTCCACATTTGCAAATTTGCCTACTTGCTAAAACTTATTTGTAATCCCAAAATCAATACAGCACTGTTCTTGTCATCCTTGGACATGCACATGTGCAGAGCAGCAGAAAATTTCAGTCACCCAGCAAACCTGTTCCCAGTTGAGGTCAAACAAGGTGACACTCTGCCTCTTGTTTCAGATCTCTTACTGCACACTAGTGTCCTTTTTGAGTCTATTTAGTGCCATGTTTTTCCCATTTTTGTGCTTTTTGTTTAAAATAGCATCCAAGGCTAGGGCTGAAGTGCTGTCTAGTGTTCCTAGGTACAAGAAGGCTGTGATGTGCCTTATGCAGAAAATACATGTATTAGGTAAGCTTCATTCAGGCACAAATTATAGTGCTGCTTGCCATGAGTGCAGTGCTAACGAATCAACAGTATATATTAAGTAAGATGTCTTTAAACAGAAGCACACCTAAAACAAGGTTATGTATTGATTAGTTGAAGAAAATGACATTTTGCAGGAAACTAACCCTGTATTTCCCCTAGGGGCAATAATTCAATATTCACTAATTCAGTGTTTGAAGCAACTTTATAGAACATAACTACCAGGAATAACAAGAATAGACTGTATATCCATACAATGGGGTACTATTCAGCAGTAAAAAGGACCAAACTATTAATACATGCTACAACATACAGGAACCTCAAAAACATTATGCTATGTATGTAGGAGAAATGAGAAATTGAGGCCCAAAGGAACATGCCAATTTATAAATACAGAATTAGATAATTTTATTATTGAGCAAAAAAATGTCAGAATGCATGCAAGTTACTCACAAGTGGCTACAAAGCTATAGTGGAGTTTTGGTTCTATTTATCTGGGATTAAAGCTACAGTTGTTGTACATCATCCTACTTTTAATAAACAGAAGCAGTTTTTCAGTTTGTGTTAGTAGTTACATTGAGCTTACTCGGACATCATCTTTTTCATAGTTCTTTATCAGGCTTACTCTGATGTCCTGATTTTCATAATTCTTCAGGCTTATTCTGATATTCTCTTCTTCATAATTGTTTGTCAATATGTGCTTTATCAATACCTCTGCCAGTGCATCTAGTACATATGATTAGTCACATGGTTCAACATTCCTCGGTAGTGTTTCCCACTTGTGAAAGAAGCCAGATGCAAAAGACTGCATACTGGATGATTTCATTTATGTGAAATTTCCAGAAAAGGCAAATCTTTTTTTTTCAGTTGAGATACAATTGACAAATAACATTGTATTAGATTTAGGTGTACTACATAATGATTCTATATATGTATATATTGCAGAATGATTACTACAATAAGTTTAGTTAACATCCAACACCACAGGTAGTTACATATTTTTTCTTGTGATGAGAATTTTTAAGATCTACTCTCTTAGCAACTTTCCAATATACTATACAGTATTGTTAACTATACAGTCATGCATACCTTAACAACAGGGATACATTCTGAGAAATGCATCATTAGGCAATTTCGTCGTTGTGTGAACATCAGAGAGTATACTGAAGGGGAACAAAATTTGCCACCCCAAAATGTGTCTCTTTAACATGAGGATTATTTTAGGCTGATTATTATTATTATTATTATTGTTTGTTTGTTTGAGGAAGATTAGCCCTGAGCTAACATCTGTTGCCTATCCTCCTCTTTTTTGCTGAGGAAGACTGGCCCTGGGCTAACATCTGTGCCCATCTTCCTCAACTTTATATGGGACGCCACCACAGCATGGCTTGATGAGCGGTACATAGGTCCATGCCCGGGATCTGAACCTGCCAACTCCGGGCCGCCAAAGCGGATCACATGAATTTAACCACTATGCCACCAGGCCAGCCCCTAGGCTGATTATTTTTAAGAAACAAAAGACTCAGAAAGTTTTTCTTGTTACCTCCTCTTAACTGCCTTAAAGAATTCGATTCAAAAACCTGTCTCAGGAAGCAAGCTATCACCTTAGCATAACATGAACTAGGTGGTAGACAGGGAGGAACCTAGAAAAGCCTTTTTGTTGGGCTCCCCTCTGTGTTCTTCTGTTTCTGTGTGGCCAAACACTTGTTTCCAGACATTTGCTCCTTTTCACCTACCTGTGAATTGCCTTCCTTCCCTTTGAAATCCCTGAGTCTCCCCACCCCCAACATCATTTTTGGTCTTTAGCTGAGGATGGTATTTAACGTGAGAGCTTCTGCCATTTTGGTAAGTTACTTGATTTTCCTGGGTTTCTCTCAGGTATTCGTGTTATTAAACTTTTGCTTGTTTTTCTCCTGTTAATCTGTCTCATATCACTTTAATTCTTAGACCAGTGAGAAGAACCTGGAAGGGTAGAGGAAAATTTCTTCATCCCCCACAGTACTTACACAAACCTAGACAGCATAGCCTACTACACACCTAGGCTATATGGTACTAATATTATGGGACCACCATTGTATATGTGGTGCATGTGTGTTCATTTATTGTTCTAACTGTTTTTTTTTTAAGATTCAAATGAAAGAAGTACATCATGCATTTATTAAATCACAATCTTTGTTTTCAGTCTCATCCACCAATTTTGCAGAAGTTCTTGTTGAAATTTGATGAGTAAATTTCCATCTTCTCATGTCAATTCACTGTTGTTTTTTTTTAATTGATGTTTTAATAGTTTTTAACATTGTGAAATTTTGGGTTGTACATTTTTGTTTGTCCATCACCATTGTTTGTCTCCCTTCACCCCTTGTGCCCACCTCCCACCCCCATTGCCCCTGGTAACCACAATACAGTTTTCTCTGTCCATGTGTTGGTTTATATTCCACGTATGAGTGAGATCATACAGTGTTTGTCTTTCTCTTTCTGGCTTACTTCACTTAACATAATACCCTCCAGGCCCATCCATGTTGTTGCAATTGGGATGATTTTATCTTTTTTATGGCTGAGTAGTATTCCATTGTATATATATACCACATTTTCTTGATCCAGTCATCAGTCGAGGGACACTTAGGTTGCTTCCACTTCTTGGCTATAGTGAATAATGCTGCAATGAACATAGGGGTGCATAAGCCTCTTTGGATTGTTGATTTCAGGTGCGTTGGATAGATTCCCAGTAGTGAGATAGCTGGATCATAGGGTATTTCTATTTTTAATTTTTTGAGGAATCTCCATACCGTTTTCCATAGAGGCTGCACCAGTTTGCATTCCCACCAGCTGTGTATGAGGGTTCCTGTTTCTCCACATCCTCTCCAACATTTGTTGTTTTTTGTCTTGGTGATTATAGCCATTCTAACGGGCGTGAGGTGATATCTTAGTGTTGTTTTGATTTGCATTTCCCTGATGATTAGTGCTGTTGAACATCTTTTCATGTGCCTATTGGCCATCTTGTTCTAACAGGTTTTTGGTGGAGTCTTTAGGGTTTTCTATGTATAATATCATGCTATCTGCAAATAGAGACAGTTTTACTTCTTCCTCTCCAATTTGCATGCCTTTTATTTCTTTTTCTTTCCTAATTCCTCTGACTAGGACTTCCAGTACTATGTTGAATAGAGAAAAGGCGAATCTTATAGAGATAGAAAGCAGATCAGTGGTTGCCTGGGACTGGGGGTGGGAATAGAGATTAATTGCAAATGGGCACGAGGGATCTTTTTGGGGTGATGAAAATTTTCTAATACTGGAGTGTGGTAATGGTTACATAACTATGTAAATTTACTAAAAATCATTGTGTTGTATGCCTAAAATTGGCAAATATTATGGTATGTAAATTACTCCAGAGAGAGAAATAAGGAATTATTTGGGCAGCCAGGTGAAAGTATAAAGTCACTTATAAGGAAAGAAAATTAGGTTCTCCTCAGAAACATGCAGAGACTTGTCACAGAAACATTCAACACCAGAAGACAATGAGGCAGTACCTACAAAACACACAGGAAAGAAAGTGTAGTCAAAATTTCCATATCAAGCAGTCTTTCTCCCATCTCCCATGATCTTCTGCAACATGACTTTGCCGCTCTCCCATCGAGAGGTGGAGTCTAATATCCCTCCCTCTGAATGAGGGTAGGCCTTCATGACTCTTTTGTAACCAATAGAATTAGGTGGAAGTGATGCTGGGTGACTTCCAAGTCTAGGTTAAAAGAAGTCTTGCAGCTTCTCTGTAGGTGTCTTGAAACAATCACTCCCTAGACTCTCTCTCAGGACACTCCCTCTGAGAACTCAGGTATCAGACTGTGAGAAGCCAAACCACACGGAGAGGCCACATGGAGAGGCTCTTGTTGACAGCCCCAGCTGAGCCCAGCTTTCAGATCAGCCCAGCCCAGGTGCCAAACTGAGTAAAGACGTCTTCAGATGATTTCAGCCCCCAGCTGCTTCAGGCAGCCCCAGAAATAATAGTCTTTTTCCCAGCTGAGGCCCCAGACATCGTAGACCGAGACAACTCATTTCTGCTGCACCTCATGCAAATCCTGACCCACAGAATCTGTGAGCATTTCAGGTGGTTTTATTTTCCACCACTGAGGTTCGGTTGCTTTGTTAAGCAGCAAGAGATAACCAGAACAGCAGGAGTAGGACAGAAGCGATACTGTGTTCTCAATTCAAACAATCATGTGGTTCATGATTTCAATCTGTCTCATTACTGACGATGTTCATTTTAATCACTTGTTTAAGGTGATGTCTCCTCTACTATAACATTGCTCTTTTCTCTATCTAATTAGTAAGCATTTTGTGCAGAGGTGTTGTGAGACTTTGTAAATATTCCTATTCCTTGTCAAACGTTCAATTAATTTGTTTATTTAAATCAATATGGACTCATGAAGTTCTACTTTATTCAATAGGTTACAATCCATTACTATCATTATTTATTTTGATGCTCAAATTGGCCTAGATTTGGCTAGTGGGAGCCCCTTTTAAGTTGGCTTCCATGTGCTTTTGACATGTCCCCATAACTCTTTGAGCAGTTTCTAATTTTCTGGCACAAGAAGATGTTCCAACTTTATCTTGCACTTTCCCTGCCCCAGCCATGAACTCTCCATTTCATGAAGGAGAGTCCTGGTACTTTTTAGTGGAGAATGGTACCTAGAAACCAAGATCTGGCGCTGGGTAGACCCACTGCTATTAGGTTGTACCAACACATTTATATCTATATTTATTTCTATATATCTACATATTAACAACCAGGAGTTCACACCAATACCTCTAATTCTAAATTAATGCCACAGGGTTCATTTTTGCTTTCTCCCTTTTCATATTTGTTTGTCCTTTTTCTGAAAGTGAGACACCTGGTTCCCATTATCTTTAATATATTTACTTATTTGATTAATCCCATTCTATATAATCAAAATCTCATCGCCAGCATGGCTCCATCTTCCATGTGGATGACTTCCTCTCTCACGTGGGCTTCAGCACCACAGGAGCAGCCACCCTCCTGCAATGACATCCTCTTCACTTCCCTTTGTCTCTGAAATCCCATACCGCTCCCGTCCCACATGGACATCTTCCTCCAACCCTGTCGCCCCACCCTGCTGTGGAAGCTCACCTCCCCAGTTCCTTCTAATGGCCATGGACTGAATTGTCACAAACGGAAGAAAAAGGGAAAGAATAGGGAGAAGGGGGAGAGAACAAGGAAGGGGGAACTTACCGAACTTTTTCTTTTTAGCCTTTGAAAATACATTTAAAAAAAAGTTTTTCAGTATAACATAAAAGCAAACAAGTTTATCTTTAAAAAATCAAGTATCACATCCATAGCCTAGTTCTGAATTACAATTATATCTTGAAACAACATTTGTCTTTGTTTACAAAGACAGCAGTGGGTGATAAAATCTAACATCTCAAACAGATTGCTTACTGTTCATAGCACAAACAAATGGGTATGTCTGAAATCACATTTTAGGCAGTTTAACTTAAAATGCATAGACAATCACATACATTAAATGTGCCATTAAAAAGTTAATTAAAAATCACAATTTCATAAAAGGGATCCAAATTGGAAAGGAAGAAGTGAAACTGTCACTATTTGCAGATGACATGATTTTATATATAGAAAACCCCAAAGAATCCACCAGAAAACTTTTAGAAGTAATAAACGAATATGGTAAAGTTGCAGGATACAAAATCAACATACAAAAATCAGTTGCATTTCTGTACACTAACAACGAAGTAGCAGATAGAGAAATTAAGAAAACCATCCCATTTACAATTGCAACAAAAAGAATAAAATACCTAGGAATAAACTTAACCAAAGAGGTGAAAGATCTGTACACTGAAAACTATAAAACATTTCTGAAAGAAATTGAAGAAGACACAAAGAAATGGAAAGATATTCCGTGCTCTTGGATTGGAAGAATTAACATAGTTAAGATGTCCATACTTCCTAAAGCCATCTATAGATTCAATGCAATCCCTATCAAAGTTCCAACAACATTTTTCACAGAAATAGAACAAAGAATCCTAAAATTTATATGGAACAACAAAAGACCCCGAATAGCTAAAGGAATCCTGAGAAAAAAAGAACAAAGCTGGAGGTATCACACTCCCTGATTTCAAAATATACTACAAAGCTGTAGTAACCAAAACAGCATGGCACTGGCACAAAAACAGACACACAGATCAATGGAATAGAATCGAAAGCCCAGAAATAAACCCACACATCTATGGACAGCTAATCTTTGACAAAGGAGCCAAGAACATACAATGGGGAAAAGAAAGTCTCTTCAACAAATGGTGTTGGGAAAACTGGATAGCCATATGCAAAAAAATGAAAGTAGACCCTTACCTTACACCATACACAAAAATTAACTCCAAATGGATTAAAGACTTGAATGTAAGACCTGAAACTGTGAAACTTCTAGAAGAAAACACAGGCAGTACGCTCTTCGACATCAGTCTTAGCAACATCTTCTCAAACACCACGTCTGACCGGGCAAGAGAAACAATAGAAAAAAATAAACAAATGGGACTACATCAAGCTAAAAAGCTTCTGCACAGCAAAGGAAACCATCAACAAAACGAAAAGACAACCTAACAATTGGGAGAAGATATTTGCAAACCATACTTCTGATAAGGGCTTAATCTCCAAAATATATAAAGAACTCATGCATCTTACCAACAAAAAAACTACCAACCCAATTAAAAAATGGGCAAAGGACCTGAACAGACATTTCTCCAAAGAAGATATACAGATGGCCAACAGACACATGAAAAGATGTTCAAAATCATTAACTATCAGGGAAATGCAAATCAAAACTACAATGAGATATCACCTCACGCCCATCAGAATGGCTATAATTAACAAGACAGGAAACAACATGTGTTGGAGAGGATGTGGAGAGAAGGGAACTCTCATCCACTGCTGGTGGGAGTGCAAACTGGTCCAGCCACTATGGAAAACAGTATGGAGATTCCTCAAAAAATCAAGGATAGAACTACCATATGATCCAGCTATCCCACTGCTGGGTATTTATCCAAAGAACTTGAAAACACCAATTTGTAAAGGTACATGCACCCATGTGTTCATTGCAGCGTTATTCACAATAGCCAAGACTTGGAAGCAACCTAAGTGCCCATCAAGGGACGAATGGATAAAGAAGCTGTGGTATATATACACAATGGAATACTACTCAGCCATAAGAAATGATGAAATCCAGCCATTTGTGACATCATGGATGGACATTGAGGGTATAATGCAAAGTGAAATAAGTCAGAGGGAGAAGGTCAAATACCACATGATTTCCTTCATTAAGTAGTAGATAATAACAACAATAAACAAACACATAGGGACAGAGATTGGATTGGTGGTTACCAGAGGGGAAGGGGGGAGGGAGGAGGGTGAAAGGGATAATTCGGTACATGTGTGTGTTGATGGGTTGTAATTAGTATTTTGGTGGTGAACATGATGTAATCTATGCAGAAATAGAAGTACAATGATGTACACCTGAAATTTTTACAATGTTATAAACCAATGTTACTGCAATAAACAAAAAATTTAAAAAAATAAAATAAAATAAAATAAAAAATCACAATTTCAAGGGGCCAGCCCTGTGGCGTAGTGGTTAAGTTCAGCGCGCTCCGCTTTGGCAGCCTGGGTTCTCAGATTTGGGTCCCAGATGTGGACCTACACCACTCGTCAGCCATGCTGTGGCAGCAACCCACATACAAAATAGAGGAAGATTGGCATAGATGTTAGCTCAGGGTGAATCTTCCTCAGCAAAAAAAAAAAAAAAATCTCAATTTCAAGAAAAATACAAAAACCTTTATAGACACATTAGAAGTCAAGTTCACTTGTAAGAAATTTATTTTTTTCAAAAGTGTATTTATCACTGAAAATATGTAAGTGTACAAAATGATAAGATGTTTTCCTCTCACTTTTTCGCTGGATGAAGGCATTGTCACTGGCTGTCACTGAGGAGCAGATACTGATTTTTGCCAGTAAGTAAACTTGATGGGACAGTATTACATATTGCATCTAAAGGCAGAATTGGCAACTTATCCCGATGTAGGATAACCATGATTTACATATGTATTGGCCTGGATTTTTTTTTAATGTAGTTTCCATAAATAGTAGGTTTTAGAGCTATGTGACCCATTTGGCTAAAAACAAAATACATCAGGTAGAACTCAAAAAGAGTTTACTAATCAAAGCTCAAGTGTAAAAATGAACACTGACTAATGAACTCAACACCTAAACCGTTACCGACAATTTTTAAATGTATACTCCTAAATAGAACCTCAAGAGGACCACATTTATTTCCTATTCACAGAGCAATCATTTATTTAAATTGTGGCAATGTGATTGTTTTCGAAAATGTGTTTACTTAGGGAAGTAGTGACTCTAGGAAAATACTTGAAATAATTTGCCAATGAAGTTGCAGATTCTGACAATAATCCACATCATCTTAGATTTTAAGTATGTAGTTTCATAAATTAAACAGATTCCATCAAAGAGCAATGCAATATAATTAATTAAAATAATTGCTTTAAGTTTCCGTGAAAACCAAATATCATACTTGAATGATTTACATTTACGGTTTGGGAATCTGGCCAGCCTGGAGGAGGTCGACCAGGCTTTCTACTGCTCACAGCAGAGGCTTGGGCAGTGGAATGTTCAGGTAGAGCATTTGCCATTGAAAATTCATCAGACATTTTCTTAGCAAGATCTTAATTCCTCTCTCACCCTTGAGTGTGTGTTAGGTTTCTAAAGAGTAGGGTGTTAAAACGGGAGGAAAAATGTAACTTTATGGTGGGGAAACCCGGCAAACTCTACCTCAGCCAGATGATCAAGGTTAACGTCATCAATGATAAGGCATGTTGACATCATGTACCCTTGATATGATGTGACGAGAATGGCCCTCTACTTCTATCGTCTTCCAATAGCCCATAACCCTAGTCTATACATGAGAAAACACCAGACAAACCCCAGTGGAGGGATATTCTACATAATACCTGACCAGTACTTCTGTAAATTGTCAAGGTCATCAAAACCAAGGAAAGTCTGAGAAACTGTCATAAGCTGGAAGTACCTAAGGAGACACAACAAGTAAATGTCATGTGGTGTTCTGAATGGGCTCCTGGAACAGAAAAAGAACATTAAAAAAAACCTAGTGAAATCCAAATAGGTGTGGAGTTTAGTTAATAGCAATGTATCAATGCTGGTTCTTTAGTTTTGACAAATGCACCACAGTAATATAAGATGTTAACGGTAGGGTAAGCTGGGTGAGGACTATACAAGAATGCTCTCTGCTATTTTGCAACTTTTCTGTAAATCTAAAACTATTCTAAAATTAAACGTTTATAGGGAAAAAAAAAAAATGATGCAAATACCAGAAAAAAACAAGGGTGAATTTCTCTGTTGGGAGTGGGAGATGTTTCCTAACTATGCCTCAAAACCTAGAAACAATAAGGGGAAAATTGGTAAATCTAGAAAGAACTTTTAAAAATTTGCATAATAGTTTGCTAGGGCTGCCATAACAAAGTTCAACAGAAACTAATTTTCTCACAATTCTGTGGCTAGAAGTCTGAGATCAGAATGTCAGCAGGATTGGTTTCTCCTCAGGCCTCTCTCCTTGGTTTGTAGATGGTCGTCTTCTCTTTGTCTTCACATGGCCTTCCCCCTGTGTCTGTGATCTAATCTCCTCTTCTTATAAGGACATCAGTCATATTGAATTAGGGCCCATCAATATGACCTAATTTTACCTTAATTACCTCTTTAAAGGCCCTATCTCCAAATACAGTCACATTCTGAGGTACCTGGGGTTAGGACTTCATCATAGGAATTTAGGGGGAAAACCATTCAGCCCATAGCAACTTGTATGACAAAAAACACCATAAGTGAAAATACAAATAGCAAACTGAGAAAAATTTTTGCACTTTATATCATAAAGGGTTAATGTCTTTAATATATAAAGAATTTCTAAAAATAGAAAAGATGAAGACCAAGAATCATATAGAAAAATGAGCAAGAGATATTGAGTAGATAGTTCACAGAAAAAGAAATACAAAAACATTGGAAAATATCTCCCCTGGCTCATAAAAAAATCTTATTTTCCACCTATCATATTGGCAAAAATCCAAGAGTTTGACAAATAGACTATGTTATTAAACTCTGTTTAACAGACTTCCATACATTGCTGATAGGAATGCAAAAATGGCACAAGCCTCATGGAGAGAAATTTAGCAATATCTAGTAAAATTACATATGCAAATGCTCTTTGACCCAGAAATCCAACTTCTAGGAATTTATCCCAAGGATTCACTGGCAAAAATATGAAAAAATGTACACACAAGGTTGTACATTGCAGCACTATTAGTAGTAGGAAAAGACTGGAAACAATCCAAATCTCCGCCAATAGGAGACTGATTGAATAAACTTTGGTACATCCACACAATAGAATCATAGGCACCTGTGCAGGGAATGAGGAAGCTCTCTGTATACTACCATGGGGAGATTTCTAAAATATACCATTGTGTGAAAAAGCAAGGTAGAGAAAAGTGTGCACTTTAATATATGACTGTTTAAAAGAGGAATAAGATTAAACATTTACCAAAGACTGATAAGAGTCCTGTCAAAAGAACTCATGAGCCAGACTGAAGAGGCGCCCACTGACCAAAGATGGGACATTTTGAGCATCAATGAAAATGACAGCTGCAGTGGAGTGAAACAAATCAAATATCATTAAATCCATGAGTTTATGATGTCATTCACACCAAAAAACTCATAATCATTTTTGGAGGTTGCTAGAGAGCAAGCTAATCTTTCTGAAAATTAGTAAATAAGGGGAAAGAATCGTGTATTTGACCTGCCTTTATTATAGGAACTGTAGCTCAGGGCAACCAAATAGTTGATGAAAGAAAGCTTCTCTTTATAGAAGTTCCTGGCTAACAAAAGAAGCATTGATAAAATTAGAATATCACCTTTCTGCAAGCCATTAATAAAATAATGGATCTACCAATGATGATCATCAATGGCCACTAACATTACAAAAAAACACAAGCAAGCATTAAATGCCTCCTCTTGGAAGTATACACCTCCACCTATGAAGGATTTTTGCCGCATAATCAAACCGGAATCTGATCAAACCTCCAGGTCTTACCAGAGATTTTCAAGAACAGGGACAGAGAAACATGTGAAACGACAGCACATGGATGCAATCAACAAATCCAGACTGTGAGAAGTTCTACAGGAAAAATTACTCATTTTGTCAACAAATAAATTGCAAGGGAAAAAAGAAACCAAGGAGGAACCAATACATTAAAAGAGACTTTAGAGTCATATCAACCAAATGAAGTTATGAACCTTGTTTGAGTCCCACTTTTAAACAAACTACTGTTAAAAAAATTTTAAGACAATAAGGGAAATTTGAATACTGACTGGATATTTCATAATACTAAGGAATTATCGTTAACTATTTTAGTTGTGATAGTGATAATGTGGATGTTTAAAAGAAAGAGTCCTTAATCATTTCACAATATATACATATATCAAATCGTCACATTGTACACCTTAAACTTACACAATATTATATGATATCTCAATACAGCTGGAAAAAAAGCCCTTATAATTTAGTATCTACTATAATATTTATGAATTAAATCATATATATAGAACATCTGGGATTTCCCTAAAAGTAATCTGTGGGTGGGTGGAGTGGGTGGGGGTGTAGATGATACAAGATTGGGCATTAGTTGATAATGAGTAAAACTGGGTGATGTATACGTGAGGGTATTTGTTATTCTATCCTCTCCACTTTTGTGTGTGTTTGAAATTTTTTATAACAATTTTTTGTTTGTTTGTTTGCAGAGAAGGATTCGCCCTGAGCTAACATCTGTTGCCAATCTTCCTCTTTTTTTTCCTTCTTCCAAAAGCCCCAGTGCATGGTTATAGATCCTAGTTGTAAGTCCTTCTCGTTCTTCTACACGAGCCACCACCACAGCATGGCAACTGACCGACAGGTGGTGTGGTTCCATGACTGAGAAAGGAACCTGGGCCGCCAAAGCAGTGAGAGCTCCGAACTTTAACCACTAGAGCATCAGGGCTGGCTCTAGTGGTTAACTTAAATGTTTTTAACTTAAAAAGAACTTGAAGCCGACTTAAAGTGATTCTCACTGGCAAAGATAGGACAATTTGAACATCCAAAAGATTGTAACTATTCATATATTCATTTAACTTGATGCCAATAAAAATACCAACCATTTTTTAAAATCAAGGCAAGTTGAATCTGAAATTATTATGAAAAAATAACCAAGCAAAAGTTGCCAAGAAAACTCTGAAAAAGAAAACAATGAGGGCCGGCTCCGTGGCTTAGCGGTTAAGTGCGTGCGCTCTGATGCTGGCGGCCCGGGTTCGGATCCCGGGCGCGCCCCAAGGCACCACTTCTCCGTCCAACGCGAGGCCGAGTCCCACGTACAGCAACTAGAAGGATGTGAACCTACGACATACAACTATCTACTGGGGCTTTGGGGGGAAAAACATGAATAAATAAAATCTTAAAAAAAAAAAAAAAAAGAAAACAATGAGAGGAAACTCATTCTATCAAATATTAAACATGCTATGAAGTATCAGTAATTAAAACAGTGTGCATTAATGGATAAGAGACTGATGGAATATAGTGGAAAATTCAGAAGAAGATCCAAATATGTATGAGAATTTTTGTATGATAAAGGTGGCATCTCCATTTAGTGGAGTAAAAATGCTTTTTAAAATAAATAGTGCTGTGACAACTGGGTAGTCATTTGGGGGAAAAACGAATGCTTTTTTCGCAAAAGTACCAGAAGAAAACATGGGTGAAATTTTTCTAGCCTTGGATTTGGGAAGGTCTTTCTCACTATGACTCAAAATTCAGATTCCATAAAAAATTGATAAATTTGGCTATATAAAAGTCTAAAACCTCTTCAAGTAAAGGAAACCATAATCAAGGACAAATAGTAAACGGGGAAAAATATTTGCAACTCATATCGACAGAAGGGGTTAATCAATCGATTAATCAACTTATTATGCAAAAAGATGCTAGAAATTAAGATGAAATGAAACAACAACACGATAGGAAAAATGGACAAAGTACAAGAAAAGAGTTCCAAAAGAAAGAGAGACAAAGAAAGGAAGGAAACAAATGGCTCTCAAATGTGAAAAGATGTTGACCTTCACTCCTCATTCATACTAAGAGAAACGCAAATGTAAACTATACTGAGATACTTTCTCTCCATCACACTGGCAAAGATCCACTTGTTTAACAACACATTCTCTTGGAGGGGCTCGTGGAAATATGTACTGTCTTGCCCTGTACAAATGGAATGCCAGATGACAAACTCTTTCAGAGAGCCTTTTGGCAATTTCTAACACAATTACAAACACATTTGCCCTTTGACTCAGCAATCCCACTTTTGGGAATTTATCCTAAATATCCATTAGCAAATGTAGGAAACGATGAATGTACACGGTTATTCATTACAGCATTATTTCAACCGGGAAATGATTAAACAAGCTGTGGTACATCCACACAATGGAATACTATGCAGTTGTTTAAAAAAAAAAAAAAGAATGAGCAAACTCTATGAACTCATTTGGAAAGCTCTCCAGGATATGTTTTTGGGTTTTTTGATAGTTTTGTTTCATTAGATTTAATGTTGACTTTAGACTTACACAGAGTTAGTTATATAGAATTTAAACTTTGTTTAGAGTTCTTGACTATTCTAGCGCAATACATCAAATCTGTTGCTGCAGGGTGACATAAGGAAAGAAGAAAAAAAATAGAAAACCACTGAATTACAGTTAAGGTAAAAAAAAAAACAAGAAAAGCAACTAGCCAGAAATCATAAAGCTCCAACAAGCTGATGTGAGGCGATAGCACCAGCTATTCACTGGAGGAGTTTTTATACTATCCATTGTTGGGCTTCCTTTTGTTTTGTTGTTAACAGTACGTGCTGTTAGATGACATTCACAGAAGTATGAATTTAGTAAGATTGTCTGCAGTTAATCTAAGTTTATCTAGGAAGCAAAACTAGATATTGCCAAATCATTGACTCAGAATTAAATCTTTCCTGCTCCTTCAACATAAGTCCATAGATAACTCTTTTCCAGTTCTCAAACATGATTTGGATTCTTTGCTTGTTGAGCAACTGGTTGATTCATGTAAACATCTTCTTTCTGGGGATTCTAGTCTTTGGCATAGGACAATCTTCTGGTTGTTATTTCTGTGCTCATGGGGTGAGCTTTGAAGGCCTGCTGTCAGAAGTGCTCCCATCTATTGGTAAGTGTGAACATTGTTGATATCTACATGTGACCTTTGCTTGCTGTTGTTCTATGTCCTTCTCCTTGTTCTTGGACAATGTTTCTCAAACTCAACAGTCTAGGGAAATGTAGAAAGTGCCTGGTCCATGGGGGCCACCACTGCCATTGCTCCATTTGAAAACAGGCAGCTCCTCTCTCACCATGACAAGATTAGCCGTAAGGACCGCTGTCAAGGCTCCTAAGGTGTGCACACAACCATTCCCAGTGGAGGTCCTGCTGCCCCAGAGGCTCCATATTTGAAGAGGCTTGGATTCCTGTATCTCCCATAGAACTGAAAACACACAGCTTCATAGTCATTTCAGGATATACTGTTAAGTGAAAAGCAAAATGCAGAAGGGTGAGTATAATGTGCTAGCTTTTGTAAAATAAAGAGTTGAAAATAAGAATATACACTTGTATTTCCATAAGGAAATGCTGGAATGATATACAAGAAATTCATTTGTAATTGATGGGGTGGACGTGGGTTAGATAGGAGCAAAGGTGGAACAAAACCTCAATGTGTACCATTTTATATAATTTTCATTTCCAAACCATGTAAATGAATTATTCGTTCAAAAATTTTTCAAAAGTTAAAGTGTAGCATATTAATCCAATTGAACCTATACAGCAGTTAAAAGAATGAACTAGATATATATGTATGAACAAGTGGAGATCTCAAAAGCAATGTGGAGTGAAAAAAGCAACTTGCAGAAAGATACAAACAGTGGGATATCTTTTATGTAAAACAATTTAAACATATCCAAATCATTCTATATATTGTATAGATGTGTATATATGTAGGAAATACATAAATTCATGCACTCAAAAGGTCGAACAAAATTCTTGGTGTGGCTATGCCTGGGAAAGAAGGGAAGAAGTTGGAATTGGAGAAGAAAACAAAGGGAAAGTATCAGTAAATGTTAATTATTTTACAAAATATTACTGAAGCAATTATCTAGGGATATGCTGAAAGTTTTTGAGCAAGCTAATAGCATTATTTGAACTGTCATTGGGAAGACTGATTTTATAGCCCATTGTAGGATAGATCAAGTGAGGAGAAACTGAAAGAAGAGGGACCAATTAGGAAGCTAGTATCATTAATTTAGACAAGAAATAATGAAGGACTGCACTAGAATGAAAGCAATGAAGTTGGGAAGGAGAGAAGAGATGACTATGGTAGGCAGAATAATGGCCTCCAAAGACGTCCACATCCTAATCCCCAGAAACTGTGAATATGTTCTGTTACATGACAAGGGGGAGTTAAGGTTGCAGATGGAATTCAGGTGCTAATTAGCTGATCTTAAAATAGGAAGATTATTCTGGATTATGTGGGTGGCCCAATGTAGTCACAAGGATCCTGAAACGGGGAAGAGGAAGTCAGAAGAGACTCAACAGACCATCGCTGGCTTTTACATGGAAGGGAGCCAGGAGCCAAAAAGGCAACAGCCTCTAGCAGCTGGAAATGGTAAGAAAATGAATTTTCCCCTAGAGCCTCCAGAAGGAATGCAGCCCTGCTGACACCCTGACTTTAACTCAGTGAGACCAGTTTTAGACTTCTGCCCTCTAGAACTGTAAGATAATAAATTTGTGCTGTTTTAGGCAACCGAGTTTGTAGTGATTTGTTATAACAGTGCTGGGAAACTATTACAAGACAAAGACATCTTATTGTCAGAAGTAACGATTCTAGAGGCCTTACTGGATGTCCAGGTATTGATGTCCAGGAGGAAAATAAAATGTGAGTCTGGATTTGGGGAAAGAGACTGGAACTATAAAGTGATAGCTAAAGCTCTGGAAGTTTATGTGATGCCAAAGAAACAAGTATAAAAACAGAGAAGGTGAAGAAAAACCACAGTGAACGCCCCTAATGTGGGGGCGAAGAGGAGGAAGGAGATCCATCAACATACAAAGAGGTGGAGTGGTCAGAGAGGTGTCAGGTAATCAGAACCATACCACATCAGAAACCAAGGAAAGAAATTTTAAGAGCATGGGAGAAGGAAGCAGATAACAGTTTTAAATGCTACAGAAATACCAAAAATGACATGGTTGTTGTCAGCTTGCTTTGTACAGTGGTAGCTTTAAAAAAATTTTTTTAAACCAAGTCCTAGGCACTGGCCCACACCACTTAAATTAGAATCTCGGATGCTGAGGACCAAAGCTCAGGTGATTTTAATGTGCAGGTAGGATTGAGAACTGGGGGTGCAATTGTTGAGCGGGCCCTTACCTGTGACTCAGGAATTGACACTAGGACCTCGGCTGGAAACTGTAGATTCTGGGTCTCCCCAAGAGAGGCACCAACAGTTGGGGCTAGACACCCACCCTTTAGTGGTAGGAGTGGAAATTCAGTGTTTGTGGGGAGAAGCTTTCCTCTACCTGAAGCCAAGAGAGGGGAGATCCCAAAAGAACCATTTGTAAACATCAGGATGCTTCCAATAAGAGAAGAATAGCATCTTATTCCCACTCTTTCATCTGCTTAGGGAAGGGCTTGACAATCTGTCCCCGTGCCTACCTGAGCAGTGGGAAGAGAATGGAGAAGGTAGGCTTTCCCCTCCGTGGAGCCAAGAACTGCTTGGAAAGTTGGTTGTGGGGGTGGGGGAAAGAGATACATGAGTTGTCCATCTCTTTTTTTTTTTTTTTTGAGGGAGCGTGGCCCTGCACTAACATCTGTTGCCAATCTTCCTTGTTTTCTTTTTTCTCCCCAAAGCCCCAGTACATAGTTGTATATCATAGCTGTAGAGTTGTAGCTCTTCTATATGGGACGCCGCCTCAGCATGGCTTGATGAGTGGTGAATAGGTCCGCACCCAGGATCTGAACCCACAAACCCCGGGCCACCGAAGCAGAATGCATGAACTTAACCACTATGCCAGGGGGCTGGCCCCTGTCCATATCTTTCTTTTTTTACTTATTTTTGAGGAAGATTGGCCCTGTGTTAACATCTGTTGCCAGTCTTCCTCTTTTTTCTCCCCAAAGCCCCAGTACATAGTTGTATATCATAGTTGTAGAGTTGTAGCTCTTCTATGCGGGACGCTGCCTCAGCATGGCTTGATGAGCAGTGAGTAGGTCCATGTCCAGGATCTGAAAGTGAACCCTGGGCCACCAAAGTAGAACACACGAACTTAACCACTATGCCACCGGGCTGGCCCCTGTCCATATCTTTTAAGCATCACCTTCTCAAGGAAGCCTTCTGTGGTCCCCCAGTGTAGAGTAGCTTCCCTTGTCACCTGTCCTCCTGGAGCTATCTTCCTTTCGAGTATTTATCTTATTGTGATTATTTGTCTGTTTCTTCTTCTAGACTGTTAGCTTCACAAGGGTGGTGATCATGTCGTTTTTTTGTTTTTGTTTTTTGATCTCATCCATTTATCTCTACCTGACACAACGTAAGCATTTGCCAAATTTAATTGGATAAATGAATCAATTTAAAGAGAAAAGATCTTTTGTTTTGACAAAAAATTATATATAAAAGTACAAATATGCACACAGTATAAGCATTAAAAATATTGGATAGAGATGCACAAAATCTTAACACTGATTTCACTTCAGTTGTAAGATTTCAAGTTTTTTTATTTTCTTCTTTGTAATTTATAAAATTTCCACAAAGATGTTAAGTACTTTTCTAGTCAGAAGCGAGGAAATCAACACTGTAGAAATACACCTGCTGGGGGCATATGTTAATGTTCAAGTCAATATTTGGGCCCTGGGGTTAGAAGGGACTGGGCTTGGGCTGGCTCCGTGGCTTAGCGGTTAAGTGCGCACGCTCTGCTACCGGCAGCCCGGGTTCGGATCCCGGGTGGGCACCGACGCATCGCTTCTCCGGCCATGCCGGGGCCGCGTCCCACATACAGCAACTAGAAGGATGTGCAACTATGACATACAACTGTCTACTGGGGCTTTGGGGAAAAAAAGGAGGAGGATTGGCAATAGATGTTAGCTCAGAGCCGGTCTTCCTCTGCAAAAAAAGGAGAATTAGCATGGATGTTAGCTCAGGGCTGATCTTCCTCACACACACACACACAAAAAACTGAAAAAAAAAAGAAGGGACTAGGCTTGAGTTCTGTCTCTGCTACTTACCACCCGTGTGACCTGGGGCAAGTTATTACCTCATTGACCATCAGTTTCCTCATTCGAGAAGTGCGGATCATCAAAGAACCTCGGCATAAAGTGACCGAGGATTTCCGTGGGAGAATACAGGAAGCACTCAGCACTGAATGAATGCTTCTTAAGTGCTATTATTACTTTGGGGGAATATACCTCCTCCCTTGGCACTGTAATGAGTTTCTACTGAAATATGTGTAGGCATTCATTAGGCTGTAGTTAATATTTAAGTACTAAACTTATGCTTGGCTTAAAATTTAAAATAATTTAATGCCTCACCAACAGGTGGCAGCATCTCACGGTTTCTTCACAATATTGGGCCAGCCTTAGTGTCCTTGCTGGATAGCTTTCCTTGTTAGAATGTTTTCAAAGGGAGGAACTTGAGAGTTTCTCTAATTTGACTCCTTCAATTTACATATATGGAAACCTGCAGATGAAGTAAAAACAAGGAGCACAACCTATTCATTTGCCAGGAAACAGCAGGGTTGGGGGAGGAGGTAGGGAGAACAATCTGTGTGTACTTCACACTGAATTTGGGTTATTTCCACAATATCCCTTTTAGCTAGTCAAGTAAACTTAGAATAAATAGCAGAAAACATTTTCTTTTATTTTCATTTCTTTTTTTTTAATTGTAAAATTTTTGTTGTACATTAGTGTCAGTCAGTCACCATATAAGTGCATCCCTCCACCGCTTGTGCCCACCGCCCACCCCCCTAGCCCCTGGCAACCACCAAACAGTTCTATCTGTCCGTGTGTTGGTTTATCTTCCACATATGAGTGAAATCATGCCCTGTTTGTCTTTCTCTTGCAGAAAACATTTTCTAGTTCTCAAATGGAAATATCAATTTGGAGAGAAAAGAATATCTTTCTTAGTCATACAAAGTAAATGGTTGATAAGCCTCAAAATATGGAGATTCTCCTACCTCATCTCCTTTTTTAATTATTTTCCAGTTGATAGAGCCATTGTCCTTTGTTATATCACTGGATGCTCACAATCGGGGCAAGGGTTATCATTTCTATCTTACAGACTAGGAAACGGAGGCTCAGAGAAGAGAAAGCCCTCATAAGCAGGAAACACGGATTACAATCCAGATCATTTGTTCATTCTTTCTTTCATTCATCGAAAACAAGCATTTATGAGGTTTCTGGCATGTGCCAGTACTATGCTAGCTGCTGGAGATGCATAGGCTAGTGGGAAGTACACCTCCAAAATGCCTTGGTCTCTGCCCTTGCAAGGCTGCAGTGTCTGAGCTGCATGACACCGAATTCCTGCCTCATTCCACCACACACACATCTGCACAGTGCCCTGCACACATAGTGGGTACCCAACAAATACCTATCACTTGGAGCAGCCTGAGGGCATCCCCAAAGTCTCCTGGGGCCACTGAATTGTGATGAGGGTTTTTACTGTTAGTCAAATATTACAGGGTGAGAACTAGTCTATTAAATTTATTCATGTATTTATACTCTTTCCTGCTCCAGAAAGCACTTAGGGGGCTGCAGGTTGTCCACATATCCAATGATTATTCTGTATTCTCATTAATCGCCCCCAGACCTCTTTCAAAATGCCCAAGAAAAGGTGGACCCACACAGCCCCAGTTGGACTGCTAGATGGCAGTAGCAGTACACGCTGTGTTCAGACTTTGGTCAATTACTCTCACAGAGGGGAAGGGGCCTTCAGGAGTAGCTGGTCCATTTCCTCCCATTTTACAGATAGGAAAGCTGAGGCCCCCAAAGGGAAAGACACAGGCTGAGGCTAGGTAGCTAGTTAGCCAAACGATGTAAATGGACTGAATTGTATACAGGTTACTGACTTTTGTGATTTAATATTTGCAGGAAAAATTTCCTTATGGATTCATTGAAAAACTGTTTTAAATGTTTGGTGTAAAAATGTTTTGGAAAAAAAAAAAGCAACAGTACAAAAGAATGGGAATGAGGTTAAAAGTAATTCTGCCTCCCACCCCACCCTGTATTCACCCAGGTGTCCTCCCCAGAAGCTCCCCTGCTACCAAGTTCTTGAATAACTAACCAGAGATATATTTAACTACACACACACACACACACACACACACACACACACGGCTGTGGTGCATTTATAATATCCAAACTCGTGTGTGTGTGTGTGTGTGTGTGTGCGTGTGTGATCAGATAGATATAATGTGTGCATGGAGTATAAAATAATATGAACAAAAGTGGAGAAGCAGCGGACCTCAGGAAAATGTCTCCTTCACCCTCCCAACCTACCCGAAAAAAAAAAAAGGAAAAAAAGTCCATGAAGTGCTTTCCAAACTCTGGAGTGGCTTTATTTTTACCATTTCTCTGTTGATTTAACAGATTAAAACTCTGCCGGCGGCACCTATAGCATCGATCTTGGTAAATCCTGCCTTCTGAAGCTCTCCCTGCTGTAATTAAATTACTGTAAATACAATTAGAAGGTCCCTCCAGGGGGTCTGTGTGACACTAGCCCCCGAGGAATTGTCTTCAGATATTTGAACCAAAAGTAAAGAGCAGAGTAGCGGAATCCCCTTAATCTTTGGGGGCCAATCCTTTGAGGATTTGTGGCCATGAAATAACAGGCGGCCGATTTTAGACAGCGCGAGCGGCACTTTCAGGAGATATTTTTCTCAACTATCACCGGCCTTCAGGGTCAGTGTGGGGGCTCCGGCCTCTGTTGCCAGCTTCCTTCCCCCCCTACTCCCTCCCCCAGCCTCCACCAGTGATTTGCAAATTCTGCTTCCAACCTGGAAGAGGAGAGGCTTGGCAGTCGGTGCTTTGCATCCAACACCTTTTGCATAACGTTGGGAGCTGTTGCTATGTGGTCCACGTGTGTTGCTCAACAAGCTTAAACTTTGCATAGCCTGTGCTAAACTAATTTGCGTCAATTTGTCTACATCATGCCAACAATCGTTCTGAGAGTCTTGAATAGAACATACAAGGCTGCTGATAAAGGCTCTCGGAGCAGACGCAGCCGGCCATTCTGCGGGGCCTCGCTGTTGCTAGTTCTTCACCATGGTTTCTTCATATCCTAGTGACAATGTTAGTTTTTCCACCCTGGGGTTTAAACTTTTTTTTTTTAAACAATGGACAGAGCCTATACAACTGGCACTCCAACCGACTTTTTTTTTTTTTTTTAAGAAAGACATGGCCGTGGCTGAATTCTAGCCCTACTGTTTCCTAACCACTTTTTTGTTCCTTTTGCAAGTTTCAGAGAAAGCAAATGGAGTTGAGTTTTTTAGAAAGAGTTTGTGCAACTGTGACTGGGTGCTTTTCTAATTGTCTGTCACTGTGTTGGACTAAAATTTTAAGCCTAAAAACTGATCACTTTTTATGGAAATATATATTTTTGCTAAATAAGAAAATATTGTTTAGGACTAAAAACCGTAGAAGCAATACAAGACAACCAAAGTAATTTGTGCTATATAAACTGTAGGAAATAATCTCATGTTTAGAAGAAACTTCCATCTTTTTCAAAGCCAGATCTGGAAATATATCGATCCGGTCAGTTTGGGGAATGCACCAGAGACCCCAGGGAACTAATTGAATCTCTACAGGAAATCCACTCAGTCCATGGCTCATTCAACTGTTTGTGGGTTCTGTAATTGTCATTCTGTAATGCCTCTCCCCACGTTGACTTATTTATTTAATCTAAAAACTATTCTGAGAGAACTGATAAATGTTTGCAATTAAGTGTTGTGTCAATGTATCTAGGTAGGAGGAACTGATAAGAATTTATTCAACTCAACACGTGACTATTGAGTGCCTACTATGTACCAGGCACCCTTCCAGGCTCTTGGAATGTAGCAGTGACATGTGTGGCACCTAAATATACAGACAAGTAAATACATACCGTAACTGGCCAGATTGGGTGGGGGAGGTGCTAAGAGGAAAAATTAAGGTGAGAAAGTAGTCAAAGAGCTACTTTAGATACAAAGGACAGAGAAGATGTCACCAATGAGACGACATTTGCACAAACTCGAGGGAGGGAAAGAGCTTTGAGAATGTCAGTGGTGCAGGCAGAGGGAAGAGTCGGGGCAAAAGTCCCTGAGGTCAGAATGGCTCTGCGTGTTCGTGGCCAGTGCAGCTGGAGAGCAGGGAGCCAGGGGGGCAAGAAGGAAGGTGATGGCGTCCCAAAGAGATGAGAATAGACAGGAATGGCCAACACTGAGGCATCATAGATGTCTCCACTATTCAGCGTCATAGTGCATCTGGGTATCAGCAGACTGGTTCCCGGTCTCTCAAGCTGTCCTCATGGAGAACCCTAGAGAAAGGTGGGCTGGATGTAGGTCAGTGGGAGGATTTGGAGCTGACTGAAGCTAACAGGCATAGGATGAACTGCTCAAAATCACTAGTAATTGTTATGGACTGAATGTGTCTCCCCTAAAATCCATATGTTGAAATCCTAACCCCCAAGGTGATGATATTAGGAGGTCATGAGGGTAGAGCCTCCATGAATGGGATTAGTGTCCTTATAAAAGGGACCCCAGAGAGCTTTCTTGCTCTGTCTGCCATGTGAGGACATAACAAGAAAAGTCCATCTGCAACCCAGAAGAGGACTTTCACCAGAACCCCACCGTACCAGCACCCTGATCTGGGACATCCAGCCTCCAGAAGTGTGAGAAATAAATTTCTGTTGTTTATAAGCATTCTGTTATAGCAGCCTGAATGGACTAAGACAGTTTTAATTAAAAAAAAATTCAAATTAAGAGCAACAATGAGATATAACTTTTATACCAGTGATCTGGCAAAAATCAGAAAGGCCTACGGGGTTGCATCCTAAGCACTAACTTTTTCAGAAACACAGACCTAAGGAAGAGGTGTGCACTGGTCCGGGTGAGCATGTCTCCTAGACCCTATGGACTTTTTGTCCCATGAGGAGGGACACAGCCAGAAGAAGGCCTCTAAAGGGAGGGGACCAGGGCAGAGATCCCTCTTGCCTGGATATGAAGGTGGTACTTCTAGAAAGGTAAGTGGGGGCCAGGTTGTGATGGGGCCTTGGATGCCATGTTAAGGAATGTAGACTCTATTTCTTGAGCAATAGGGAACACGATGGATTTAGAGCAGGGCTTTATGGTAATAAAACTAGATATGATAGAAGTAGAACCATTTTGAGACAAAGTCAAACTGCCCAAAATTCTAAAAGATATCACCTACTAGCTATGGAGCCTTGTGTGATTCTATTTAACCTCTCTGGGCCTCAGTTTTTCCATCTGTAAAACAGGTAGATTGGACAAGATTAACAATCTCAAAAGTCCCCTCTGTCAGGACCTCAGTTTTTCTTGTCTGTGAAACAAGTGGGTTGAACGGCATCAGGGATTCTCAACACAGGCTCCACTGAGGGGAGAGCCTTGCCAGACCATTTAAATCAGAATCTCATTTTTTACGGTTTCCCCCAGGTGCCTCTAACTGCAGCCAGGGCTGAGAACCCCTGGATCGGATGATGCTCTCCGAGGTCCTGCTCCTGCCTCCGCCTGAGTGTCTCCATCTATAAAAAGAGCACTTTGGATAAGTTCATCAGTCTCTCAGCTTCACTTATTTCTGGGACTCGAGACCTCCCTGAGACTCAGTGAATCAAACAAGCCGGGCTTTGTCAGAGGAGGAACCATGGCTCCAAGGGAGGCCCTGGTCACGGGGTCACCTGCGTTTGTGTGAAGCGTGGGGTGGGAGCTGGGGTTTGAGGTCTGAGCAGACAGGTGCTGCATGAGAACCAGGCCTTGCAGACGGAGCTGCCAAGGTTGGGACTTGGCACAGAGGAGGCCACTTCTCAACCAGCATGAATGGCCTGACGCTCCCTGGCAGCTCCTTGGCCTCGCCAGGCACCTGTGGGCCGGGGCTTCTTGGCAGGTGAGGAGGAGTGAGGAGAATAGAGCTTTTCTCGAGCTGTTCCCCACAACAACATCTCTTGACATCTGGGGAGACGAGGGGTGGAAAAGACAAGCCATTGCGTGTTCCTCGGGGCCTGTGAAAGCCTTGTGGATGGCGGGGCAGGAGAGGGAGTTCGCGTTGAGGCGCCACTTTCCAGCCCTACGTCCGGAGCTTAGCATGTTCCGCGCACTGTGAATGAGACCAGCTGACGCTTTGTATCAAATGTAAAGTGGCCTCTTTTCACACGGCTGGCGCTGGAGGCCGATGACTGCCCGGGCAAGATCCAGAACTCTCCGGGAGCTTGGCAGGGCCGAGCGGGCAGCCTGAATCGCAGCTCTGTGGGGCAGCAGGGACAATGCCACAGCTCCGAGAAGTCCGCACAGGAGAGCAGGGTTCTCAAGCCTGGAGGGGATGAAGTTCCTCTGTTAGGGACCAGCGAGCTGCCTCTGCCACCATGCACCCTTCCTGGAGGCCAGGTCTCGAGTGCAAGGACCGCAGATTCCACACCAGACTCTGAGACCTGAGGCCTCAGTTCTGGAGACTGGATACCAAAATATTGGACTGTCCAGATAATCCCACCATTTATAGGAACAACCGGAAAGAATATGTAATAAGGTTGTCCCTGAAAATCTGAGCTTCAAATAAAAGTAATATTTACCACTTTTTTTGGATCAATTAAGCAGAAATTTTATTTCCAAGCTCCTCAAAGATTATTACAAACGTAAATATTCCTGTTAAAAGTGCCCCAAATTAAATCAAAGGCATATCATCGAAGTAAAACATTTGTGACATTAAGACTTCTTTTAGGTTGTAATATTTCACATTACTTTGTTTTTAACCATTTGCAATGTTCTGTAGGTCAGATTTTAAACATTTTTGTGTGTGTGTGTGTGAGGAAGATTAGCCCTGAGCTAACATCTGTTGCCAATCCTCTTTTTGCTGAGGAAGATCCGCCCTGGGCTAACATCCGTGCCCATCTTCCTCTACTTTATATGGGACGCCGCCACAGCATGGCTTGACAAGCGATGTGGCGGTCCATGCCTGGGATCTGGGCCTGCGAACCCTGGGCCGCCAAAGTGGACTGCACAAACTTAACCACTACGCCACCTGGCCTGCCCCAAACATTTTTTAAAGGTATGAAATAATGTAGTATTTTTTAAAAAGTACAACCACAACTATACAGTAGAGGAACTAAAAAAGACAAAAATCAAATCTGCTTCATACACCAGATGGAGGAATCTAATACACAACACAGCATTAACCTTTCCAAGTTTGCTAAGAAACAGCTCCCATGTTTAGTGTTAAAAATAAAACAACCTTCCCATTTAGAAAAGTCAAGACATCATTTGTTAGTAAAGCCTATTCTTTCCCTCAATTTTATACTTGCTTGTCTTCATTTACAAATTGTAAATTCATGAGAAAAGAACAAGTTTTGTTATAGTATAAAAATCTTAGGATCAACAACTTACAAATATTAAAAAATTTTTAAATAAACAAAAAAGTTTTCCTTCTTCAGATGTAAACATAAAGTAATTAAAACATACATGATATTCCAGATATAGAAACATCAGTAATTCACTTATAAATGATGTATTTTGGGGGCCAGCCTGGTGGCGTAGTGGTTAAGTTCTCATGCTCTGCTTTGGCGGCCCAGGGTTCACAGGTTCGGATCCCAAGAGTGCACCCACACACTGCTTGTCAAGCCATGCTGTGGCGGCGTCCCATATAAAGTGGAGGAAGATGGGCAAGGATGTTAGCCCAGGGCCAATCTTCCTCACCAAAAAAAAAAAGTATTTTGATATATTTGGCGGTAAGGTTTTTGTTTATCTTAAGTGCAAAGCACTTCACCAAAAGAAGCAAGATATTATTATTTAAAAATCTACTCCTTTACCCAGTTTCTTTATTTGAATTGACTCATCAGTTTCTGTAGAGTTTTGGCTACAGTGCCTGGGCACAGGAAAGGTCTGAAATATCTAAAAGTCATCTACTAGAGAAAAGTGTTTTCTTGTGACGTGGAAGCAGTCATTTATCACTCTAGGCTTGAAGGTATTCCTCACCAAACTTCTTCCCCACAGTCTTCAGAGCAAGGCCCAAGATCTGGGGTCGCAGAAGGGACTGCTACCCCCTGGCATGCAGACCAGCAAGCCACTCATGCAGGCATTCTGCATGCTGTGCTGCTGCCGCTCTGCAGCTGCCCGAGACCTTGACCTTCACCCCCGCCTCCAGCTCGAGCTGCTCTGCCAGGTGCTTCAGGGCTTTCTCACTGGCCCCAGGGAAACATGGCGGTGGCGCTGGAATCCCTGGGCAGGTGAGTGGGCTGAGCTGAGCCTCGAGGCCTTTACCCCTTATTTATACCTTCTCTGTGCTGGCTGTTTTACAGACTTCACCTTCTAAGATCCTTAAAAAACAACTTGTGATGGTATTATGGGCCGAACTGTACCGCCCCCCAAATTTTAATGTTGAAGTCCTAACCCCTAGGACCTCAGGATGTGACTGCATTTGGAGATAAGACCTTTGAAGAGGTAATTAAATTAAAAGGAAGTCACCAGAGTGGGCCCTAACCCAATATGACTGGTGTCCTTCTAAGAAGAGGAGATTAGGACAGAGACACACACAGAGAGACGACCATGTGAAGACACCGAGAGAAGGTGGCCGTCTGCAAACCAAGGAGAGAGGCCTCAGAAGAAACCATCCTGTCAACACCTTGATCTTGGACTTCTAGCCTCCAGAACTATGAGAAAATAAATTTCTGTTGTTTAAATCACCTAGCCTGCGGTATTTGTTATGGCAGCCCTAGCAGACTGTTAACAGATTATTATTTCCATTTTACAGCTGAGGAAACGCTGAAGTTCGGGGAAGTGAAGCTGCTTGCTCAAGTCTGTAGAGCCATGATTTGAACTCCACTCTAATACCAAAACCCAAGCTTCTCCCACTAGGCTGTGCTTCCTGTAAATCCAGGAAGCAGCTGGGAGAAAGTGTGGTGTGTACCCGGCAGAGCTGGTTACTATAGGAAGACAAGGGTGAAGGAACTTGTTGGTGCTCCTCAACTTGACCAGCTATGGAGACATTTTTGGTGTCTGAGACTTCATAAATATCATCGCCGAGGCTTCCAGGAAGGGTTTAGAAGGGTGAGAGAGAAAAGAACTAGATCGATTTGCTTCTGTCCTAATCATGGTACATCTGATTGCCAAAAACAAAACCTATTCTCCCTGCTTAATCAAAAAAGTCAATGTATGGGAAGGATATGGGGGCGTCTCATGGCCTCCAAGGGCAGGAAATATAGTCAAGCCTCAGAAAGGACCAGAACTAAAAACTGTTGGCCCCTCTCCTATCCTGCATTTGACAGCTGCTCAGAGCTTTTATGGGGAGATTCTCCGATCTGCTCTTGACTGACGACTTGATGAAATTTCCCATTTGTAGAGACTCCTGATCTGGCAGTATGGAATCAAGAAAGTGTAGTTCTAAAAGTGTCGTTCCAAAATGGTTTGGAAAAAAATAGGCGAAGTCTGCAGCCAACCAGCTAAGTTACCTTGGGAAAGCTTTGTTGCCCTGAGACTCATTTTCCCCCATTGGAAAATGAGGATAATAAAGCCTGTTTCAAATGTGCCAAAGAGACATGGTGCCTGGCATTTACTGTGTCAAATGCATTTAGCTTCCTCCCCCTGTCATCTCCTGAGATGAAAGTGGCATCTGCTAGAGAGCCCCCATGGGGTTATCCTCACCCAAGAGTTCTCAGTGTGTGACACTGCGGGCCCAACCCTCAGGCTGGAACTAGGGGGTTCCAGCTGTCTCTTGAGAGTGGTGAAGTGAACTTCTCTTTGGGTATTAACACTTGACCAGAGTAGGAATATATGCTATCCTCTCTTCACAAGAACGGCTTTCTTCCCCTGCTTGAAGCCCCAGAGGCTCTGGCTAGGCTTTTTGAAGAACTAAGAAGTAAAATATCAATTACAGAATTTTTATAGATAGCAGGAAAAAAAGGGAAGGGGTGGTTTTGTATATTACTCTGATTAGCAAAATCAGGAAGTAATACAAACCACAAGGTGACTTGAATTTTAAAATTCTTTTCTGCTGCCCTTCTTACCTATCATTTTGTGATGCCCAGAAGTGCCCCCACCTAGGAGGTAGGCAGGTATTAGTGTTTTTTTCCCCCCAGAGGAAGAAATAGGTGCACAGAGAGGCTAAGGGGTTCACCCAAGAACAGAGCTAATTAATGGCCATGCAGAGAGAGGATACGGATGTCCTAAATGCTGGTCCAGTTTCCTGAGTCTGCCCATTCTGCCTTCCCCTGCCCTCACTTCCTCCATGAGCGGGTCAACCTGGACTCTCCCTTTCACTCTCAGTCCTAGGAAGGGCCTGATGCTAGTCAGGATCCGAGTTACAGAGCTTACCACCTTGTGGGCCCTACAGGAGCCGTCGGGAGCACAAGGGTTTAGCGCAAGAGCTGCTACCAAGGAGTCTGCTTTTTGCTTCAACTGAGATGGGGTCCAAGTGCCTCAATGACCAAAACTAGAAGCCTCTGGAAAACAGATGCGGGAGAGAGAGAGGATGGGAACAACAAGAACTTGTATACACTGCTGTAGACAGTGTAAATGGATACATCCACTTTGGAAAACCATTTGCTGTTATCTGCTCTGTTGCAAACAACCATATCGTATGGTTCAGCATTTCCACTCATGGACGTAGAGCCTCCAAAAGTGAGCCCCAAACCATCAGGAGACGTGTACAAGAATGTTCATAGGAACGTTATTTGTAATAGCCCCACTCAACTGTGGAAGGGATAACTAAATTATAGTAGTCACGGAAAGGAATACTACAGGACAACGGAAATGAACACACCACAGATACATGCAACAGCAAGAATAAATCTTACAGACACGATGTTAAAAGAAAGAAGCCAGACCCAAAAGAATTCCTATTGTAGGCTTCCATTTATACAATGTTCAAAAATAAGTAAAAGTAATGCTCTCTCTGTTTAGGGATGCACACTGGGATGGTAAAATCATAAAGAAAAACATGGCGATGATTACAGTAACAGTCAGTGATCATCCTTGGGTAGGGGCTGGAATTGGGATGTTTGACAATTGGAAAGAAGTATGGGGGAGGTTTCTGGAGTGCTGGCAATGTTCTAATCTTTTGACTTGGAGTTACACAGGCATGCACTTGATGATAATTTATTAAGTTTTACTTAATGACATGTCTTATGACTCGATGTGTGTTATCCTCCCCTCTTCCAGTACACACACATTCTCATACATGGCTATTACCAGGACTAGAATTTGAATCTGGATCTCGCTGATCCTTCCACCACATCGGCTCTCAGCCACGGTCTTGGGACCCTCTGTCCAGCCTTCTTTACCTAAATTTCCTCAGCCTCTAGGCTGGGGGTTCTTAACCTGGGGTCCTTAGATCCGTTTCAGGAGCCTGCAACTCCCCTGATGCTATTTGTCAAATTGTGTGCACATGTGCCTTTTTCTGGGGCGTGGTTCCTACGTCCTCTTAGGATTCCTAGAGTGATCCGTGGCCGGGAAAAGGTTAAGAACCATTGCTAGAACCCACTCAACTGGCATAAACAAACAAGCAAGCAAACGGATCAAAGTACACCCGGCCTTGAACAAGGTGCTGGAAAGCCCAGGGCTGCGGTGCCTCGTTGTGGCACTCCAGAGCCAAATGCGGTGACAGCGCTTCATCCCTATCTGTCCCACCTCGGCTGGGACCGGGGCTGGCGGGCACAGGTGGGACCGAGAAGGCTCTGAGTGTGGGCGGGGTGGGAGCAGCGCGCAGGGAAGCCGCGGAGACTGGGCAGGCACCGGGAACAGTGTCTGCCACAGCTACAAGCGGAGGAGTCCAGAAAGCCTGGGGTTTGAGCACATTGTCCTTTGAGCTGGGGTTCTTGCATGCCTCTTTCTCAGCTCATTCCAGGTTTTTAAAGATTCAAATGAGGGCCTGGAAGCCCAGGGTGGCTGTTCCAGGGCTCACACCCACGAGCTCGCAGGCCGGTGCCCGCGCGCGCCCGCCCCCGCCCCAGGCTCATCTGCATCAGCACCGCATCTCCTTCTCGCCTGTGTCCCCCCTCGCGGGGGCTGGGGCTGCCTTCCCGGCACGCAGAGCCCGCGTTTCCACCGTTCTCCCCCCCGCCGCTCCTTTTTTCAACTTAAAAATAGCTTTCTGGTTTGTTCACACTCACTCTCCCGAGACCCTCATAATAGGAGACCCTGAACTAGGCCGTTAGAAACGGAGTCTCTACCAGCTCCCTTCCCAGCATGAGGTTTTCAGGCAGAGCCGGTGCTGTGGCTTGGGTCTCTGGAAATCGGGATTTCCGGGTGCTTCTCGGTTACATTCTTTTGATAATGCTCTTAAGTGACTGTGGCCAGGTCACTCGTTTCTCAGAGAATTGGGTCTTTGAGGTTTACTCCAGTTCTGATTCTCTGTGGCTTTAGGGCTTTTTCTTGGAACTCAGTCACACGGTGGTTTAACATGTTTTGTAGTACTACCTGAGACAGCCCAGGGTGTTATAGGTTCACGTGTCGGTAGGAAACAGGTCTAGATGGGCCTCACCGACACCCAGAACTTGGCATCGCTGCTTATCACCACCCTCTCCCCATCCCTGCTTCTCTTTTCTCAGGTCAGCTTTCTCCACTGGGCTGGAAGCATGGCTGTTAGCAGTCTAGGTGTCTCCTATCTTTTCTGCCAGAAAAAGATTGAATCTCTCTCCCCACTTCCACTCAAGAAATTTAGGGGTGTATCAGTTAGGATAAGGTAGGATATGCTGCAGAAACAAACATCTTCCACAATTTCAGAGCCTTAAAACAACGAGGTTTGTTTCACAACACCTGTTCCATGTCTTTCATGACGCTTCAGTCAAGAGGCAGAGATGGTCCAGTGAGGGAGCCTGCTCTCGCAACCTCGCCTGACTGGGGCTGCGCAGATGGAGATGAGCACGATGCTGAGGGGAAAAACAGCACCCACCTCAGCCTTGGAGAGTGAGAAGAGAGTGACAAGGACACTTTCTTAGAGGAGCTGATGCTCGAACTGAGCTTTAGAATAAAGCAGAAATGAGCAAGTTGGAAGTAGGGAGGAAGGGTTCTAGTGCAGGTAAAGGAAAAGGCCCCTGTAAAGCTTTGCATGCAAGACAGACACGGAACATCCTAGGGAGGGGAAACAATTCATTGAGGCTTCCCCAGGCCCTCTGCTGATGGGGTGTGTGCTCTTGGACAAGTCTCAGCTTCCTCGTCTGTGAATTAGGGACAGTGATAGTACCTGGCTCCTCAGTTTGTTATGAGGATTCAATGACAATGCCAGTATAATGTCTCTAGTGCTGTTAGTCATAAACTCTTGATAAATGTTACAGATACGATCAATGTTGAGAGGCAATCAAGTGTCGTGGGTAAGAGCGTGGATGCTGCTCGGCCATTAACCAGCATGTCGTGAGTTCAAGGTAAGCCTGCCTCTGTCAGGTATCAGCTATATCTCCATCTCCTCCAGGAAGCCCTCTCTGAATGCTCCCAGTGAACCCATTGTTTCCCTCCCTTACTGCACTGATCACGTGATATTGTATTTGTGGGTTTATCCTCTGTGTCCTCTTGCCAGCTCCTTGAAGGCAAGGACCCTTGCCTTCCCAGAGCCTAACACTGGCGAGTGTATTTATTAAGTTAGGTGCTGTACTGTGACCTGGGAATTCATTGAAATTCATTTGTACTCTGTCCTAAGCCCTGGCCTAATTACTGGCTACTGTTACTATTACAAAAATTAACCGGGCCTGATTTTTGCCCTCAAGCACCTTTCAGGGGACACAAGGTATACATAAAAATATGCTTTAAAAATAGAAATTATTTTCTGTTATATAACCAATCTGAGTTGCTTTAAAAAAAAGACTTTATTTTGAGGCAATTATAGATTTGCATGTAGTTGTAAGACATAAAACATCTTGCATTACTATAGTATAATATCACAATCAGGAAATCGATATTGATACAATCCACTGAATTTATACAGATTTCACCAGTTTTACATACACTCATGTGTGTGTATGTAGTTCTAGGCAATTTCATCACATATATAGGAGTTGCTCTTTTTTTTTTTTTTTTTGTGAGGAAGATCCACCCTGAGCTAACAGCTGCCAGTCCTCCTCTTTTTTTGCTGAAGAAGACTGGCCCTGGGCTAACATCCATGCCCATCTTCCTCTGCTTTATATGGAACGCCGCCACAACATGGCCTGACAAGCGGTGTGTCGATGCATGCCGGGATCCGAACCTGTGAACCCCGGGCCGCCGCAGTGGAGCGCGCGCACTTAACCCCTTGCGCCACTGGGCCGGCCCCTATAGGAGTTGCTTTTTAAAGTATCTTAATGCTTAAATATTTTTAGAAAATACTATAAAGTGATAATAAGAGTTGATTTGAAATAGTACTGAATAAAGGTGCTTATATCTTGCATTTAAGATTCAGATTTTACTCTGAAGGCAGGAAAGAGCCACTACAACGGTCAGAATGTACTTTTTGTGTGTGTGTGTGTGAGGAAGATCAGTCCTGAGCAAACATCTGCCAAACCTCCCCTTTTTTCTTGAGGAAGACTGGCCCTGGGCTAACATCCATGCCCATCTTCCTCCACTTTATACGGGAGCCGCTACAGCATGGCTTGACAAGCGATGTGTCGGTGCATGCCCGGGATCCAAACCCCAGGCCATGGCAGCGGGGCGCATGCACTTAACTGCTAAGCCACCAGGCTGGCCCCTAGAATGTACGTTTTTGAAAGCTCAGCGTCCATATGGTAGAGGATGGATTGGTTGGAGGGGGCTACCGGTCAGACAGGGACTGTTCACCCAGCAGTGTCTTAGTCCGTCATGGAATCTTGGCAGAGCACTGCAAGGAGAGCCTGCCCAGGCCAGCACCACACTAGGCCCCGCCGTGTCTCTCACGGCCCCGCCCACCTACCATCAAGCACCGCCCTCTCCTCATCCAGACCCTGTACTCTTGCCCAAGGCCCTGCCCTCTCACTCAGGCCCCGCCCACAGGCCCCGCCCACTCCTGGGCCACTCTTGTGCTCCTCGCTAGGCCCTGGGCACACCAAACTTGGCAGATACGTGGAAAGCAGCAAGACCTGAGTACAGTCTTCCTCAGCTTAGGCTGGGGTTACATCTGATAAACCCATAGTGAGTTGAAAATATCCTAAGTCGAAAGGGCATTCAATACACCTAACCTACCGAGCATCATATGCTAGCCTAGCCTACCTTCAATATGCTCAGAACACTTACATTAGCCTACCGTTGGGCCAAATCGTCTAACACAAAGCCTATTTTATAATAAAGCGTTGAATATCTCATATAATTTATTGAAATACTGTACTAAAAGTGAAAATAGAATGGTTGGATGGGCGCAGAGTGGTGCTAAGTGCATCGGCTGTTTACCCTCGTGATGGCGTGGCTGGCCGGGAGCTGCGGTTCGCTGCCGCCGCCCAGCATCACCAGAGAGTATCCAATGGCATATCACTAGCTCAGGAAAAGATCCCAATTCAAAACTCGAAGTATGGTTTCTACTGAATTCTTACGGCGTTCGCACTATCCTAAAGTGGAACCATCGTAAGTCGGGACCATCTGTAGTTAAGAAAGCTGGCAAACTCCGACATCAGGGCTCCCCTTCCTCCCCGGGCGATTTCCGAGGGCGATCAATAAGCAGGAAGCTGCTCTCCTGTCCCTCCTGTCTGACAGGCCACCGGCACTCTTGCTTCCACTCCGGGCACCCCGGGGAGCGGCGGGGCCTCTTGAGGAGTGGGCGGGGCTGTGTGTTGAAGGCTGGGGCCCTGTGGTGAGTGGGTGGGGCTTGCATGGAGGGGCGGGGCCTATGTAGGGGGCGTGTTGGTCCCGGGAAACTGAACAGTGTACTTCTCCTGGACCTTTCCAGAGGCCTGGGCCCTGAAAATACAGTGGTGAGCAAAAGGCGGACAGCCAATTCGGGAGACAGACAGTAAACACATAGTCACAAATATATAATCATGTAATTACAAGTTGTGAGAAGAGTTGAGTCTCCTGGGGACCTGGGTAGACTTCACTCCGGAAGCTTCCTAGTCAGATCTAGATACGAATCCTGGCACTGCCACTTAGGCTGAGTGTGCTGGACAAGATGGGTGGTCAGGCTGGGCCATGGACTTTTGGGTCAGAGACAGAGCTTGACTCTAAAGCCTTGGATAAACTGGCTCTCAGGGACTTCCAAAGAGTAGTCCAGAAAGGTGGGAGCCTTGGCAGTTTCTTGGAATATGTATTTATGTTTATTTATACAGCTCCATTCTATGCCCCCTCTGCTATGGGGTGAATGTTTGTGTCTCCCCCAAAATTCCTATGTTGAAATCCTAATGCCCAATGTGGTCGTGTTAGGAGGTAGGGCCTTTGGGAGGTGATTAGGTCATGAGAGTGGAGCTCTCCCAAATGAGACGATTGCCCTTAGGAAAGAGGCCTGAAAGAGCTTCCTTGCCCCTTCCACCAGGTGAGGATACAAGGAGAAGTCTGCAACCAGGAAGAGGGCCCTCACTCGCACTTCCCAGCACCCTGATCTCAGACTTCCAGCCCCCAGAACTGTGAGAAATACATTTCGGTTGTTTATAAGCCAGCTAGTCTGTGGTATTTTGTTATAGCAGCCCAAATGGACTAAGACACCCTCCTTGGAGGAACTTTTCTGACCTTGTCCAGAACCTAAACTGGATTACAATATAGTCTAGGTGATCCCACAGTGCCCTGTGCTTCATTACAAAGTATTTGTTGCACTGTCTTTAATTTCTTGTGGGCCTTTCTCAGCAGCTCTAGGCTTCTTGAATCATGGATTGTGTTTTAGTCATCTCCCTCTGTGACATCCAGAAGCATCTTTATCATCATTGCCATCATCATCGTCACCACCATCATCATCATCATCATCATAGCCAACACTTAGGCCGTGCTTTCAGTGTGCTCTGCACTGTTTTCACTTCTTTACATATAGTCATTCATTTCAATCTTCATACGCTGGCTCATTGTAGCTACTTTATAAAAAAAGTGTTGAGTGAATAAATAAGCACAATGGAAGGAGAAAAATCACTGATTTTTTTTCTAGGAGCTCTTGGAAAACTTCAGAGGAAGTGACTTTGAGGTGGATTTTGAAAGCCAAGTTCGCCAAGCTGAGAAGTGGGGATTCGTCATTCCAGAGTAGCTTGGGCAGGTATGAAGGAGCACATCAGGCGTTCAGGGAATGGTGATTAGGTAAGTGTGGCTGGATGTTGGGTACGGGGGGTGAGGAGAGGGGTAGAGAATATGAGGATTGGAACAACACTTCCTTGGATATATAACTTCAGGCATACTTGTTAAGAAGGCAGTTTTTTTTGTTTGTTTTGGTGAGGAAGATTGGCCCTGAGCTAACATCCGTGCCAGTCTTCCTCTGTTTTGTATGTGGGCTGCCCCAACAGCTTGGTTTGATGAGTGGTATGTGTCCCTACCAAGGATCCGAACCCGTGAACCCCCGGCCACTGAAGCAAAGCCCACCGAACTTAACCACTACGCCACCAGGATGGCCCCTTTTTGTTTTGTTTCTTAATCCACCATATGCATGGGACATCTAAAGCCATGATCTCTAAAGAAGGCGGTGGGTGTGTGCCTCCCAGGGATGTGCTAGATGATCTTCAGGAAGTGTAGGGAGAAAATATTAGAATTTCTATTTTAATCTTTTATCTTACCTTTTAAATATTTCTATTTTGGTATAAAGTGTAGAACAGTACTGTCCAATAGAACCTTTTGTGACGATGGAAATGTTTTACATCAGCACTTGAAATGTAGCTTGTACAACTGAGGAACTGAATTTTTAACTTTTTAAAATTTAAATTAATTTAAATTTAAATAGCCACCTGTGACTGGTGACTACTATACGGGACAGCACAGTTTAGGCTGTCCATTTACACTGTAGTTTATGTGTATAAATTAATACATGAATGAAAAAGCATATATGTGCAGCTCAGGTTGTTACTGATGGTATTTGCAATCGAAAATGTTTGCAGGCCACTGGTCCAGAGACCAAAATTAAAATTATAGAGCTGGAACGAAAGTATTGAAAATTGCAGACATGGGGTAGCCCTGGGGGATTAGTCAGAGATGTCTTAGAACTTAAACAATCTCAAGATTAGAAGGGATCTTCTAGGTCCTTAGTTTTCTTGAAGAAAGGAAGTCTTGGGCCAAGAGGAGAGGGACTGAAACTCACAGCTTAAATCATACTTCTGCATGTGACAGGCCATCCCATTCCAGCCTTTCTCTGTCCTCCTTCTGCCCCCTCACCCAATGATTCTCTCTCTAGCGCTTTTCCAATTTGGGGTGACACAATTGTTCATTGCTTCTTGTCTCTCTCTCCCAACAACGCGGCTGTACACTCCATGGAGACAGCACCGTGTCTTTTTGTTCACCACTGTATGCCTGGGGCCTGGCACACAATAGGCGCTCAAAATGTATTTGCTCAATAAATGGTTGGGGGGAGGGGATCGTGTCCCACACTGC
Source organism: Ceratotherium simum simum (assembly GCF_057802395.1). NCBI lineage: Eukaryota > Metazoa > Chordata > Mammalia > Perissodactyla > Rhinocerotidae > Ceratotherium > Ceratotherium simum. The sequence continues at coordinate 17,441,991 of NC_141924.1, forward strand.
GGATAATGACAGATCAGGCTAAACAGATACTGGGAGACAGAAAGAGGGGTTCATGAAGGGCCTTGAAGGCCTCTCTGAGCACTTAGCGCCCGTGGGCCCGCCCAGCAGCCCGCCCACGTGGTCAGTAGCTGTTGGCTAGTGGTGGAAAGCCAGTGCTCTTTGAGTCAGGTGCACCTGGCTGTGAATTCCAGTCCCACCACTTACCTTAGATAAGTTACTCAACTTCCCTAAGTATTTAGTTTCCTCAGCTGTAAAAGGAGGAAAATAACTACACCATTTCTTAGAGTTGTTAGTTGGATTAAAGAATATAATGTATGTAAATACACGTATATTAAGAACTAGTACATAGACTATATGGACATAGACTATACACTACATAGTGCAGATACCGTATAGAGAGCTTTTATTCAATGTTAATTGAATGAATTAATGACCTGATTTACCATGTAGAGACACAGCATGAGGAAATGGCCATGGAATAAAAAGACTAATATTCTTTGATGAAACAAATTGTTAGAGCCTCAGATGTAATTAGTCACATAGAAATTTGATGCCCTAAACTGTCGCGTAGAAAATGTAGGCTTACTTACTGGGAAGCAGTTTGGCTGATTGTAACAAAAGCCTTAAGAATGTTTATTCCTTGTTGTCCAGTAATCCCACCTCTAGGAAACTACACTAAGCGAGTGATAAGAGATACAAAGATTTACTTACAGAGCCATTCACTGATGCTATTATCGTAAGGCCTGAATAATAAAAACATAAGTAGTAAGCAACCTAATCATCCAGCTATGGGGAATGCCGAAGCTAGGGACAGTACAGCCATGTGCAGCAATAATATGTAAGTTACTCAAACCAGGTGTTTCACAATACAATATCACAGGGGAAAATGTTCATGTTATAATGATAAAAGAAAATATAAAATTTTATACAATATGATCACAACTGTAAAATATGTTTTAAAGAAAAGACACACTAAACTATTAGCTGTGATTATCTTTGATCGGTAGATCAGTGGCACTTGGGTCTGCCCACTGATGTTCCCATCACTGGTCTTAGCTCCTTGGTGCGGTTCAGCCACCATGGCTTCAAAGGCCGCCCTCCTCCATGGGCGCCATGAAGATGCCCTGAGTGATAGCACTGGGATGCACTCTTGAGACTGGAAGGGTCTTCTGCCAAACCTCGGTGTGGCTCTTCAATTCTATGAGTGGATTCGAGCAGAAGGTTCTCACTGAGGATGGCAGCGTGGGGGAAAGGGCGCAGGACTCGAGAGCTGGAGAATCCAAGTTCAACCCCTGGCTTGGCCACAAAACAGTGGCGTGACTTTGGGCAAGTTCTCATACCTCTCTGCACCTCGGTTTCCTCATCTGTAAAGTATGGGGAGTGGACTGGATGATCTCTAAGGGGTGCCTCCAGGCTTCCACATTCTCTGGTCTCCTTTCATTTAACAAGTATTCATTGAACACTTTCTCTGTGCCAGGCACTATTCCAGACACTAGGAATAAATAGGCAACAAGGCAAAGGTCCATCCGCTGTCTAGTAAACTCTGTAAACGATGATAGAATTTTATCTGTATTTTTTGACTTATCACTTCCTAAAATGAGTTTTTAAGTGCCCCCGCCTTCCGTTCAGCTCTTTTCTCCTCGCTTCCACTTTTTGAACTTTTATTTTTGTATTGTCACGATTGATGCATTTAAATTCTGTTGGGTAACGATGCTCAAGCTTCTGTACTTTTATTCGTTGATTCTAAAAATTTAAAGTCAATAACTATTCTTCGTCGCAGAGTCAGTTATTGCCTTTGATTACATTTCCTTGTGTGCATGGCTTTTTATTTCCTGATGTTTCTAATCGCCTTTCTTCTTCTTCTTTTGTTTCTTATACAATTTGCCTGTCTCATATTTTCAATTTAAAAAGAAAACTCTTCCTCATGGCAGGTATGGCAGTCAGGGTTTAATCAGGGAGCAGAGCCACCGTGCGTGTTCTGGGAGATGGGACTTATTATAGGAGCTACACTACATTATATATCTCTACATCTGTCTCCACCAAGTATGGAAAAACTAGCCCCCCCCCAATTTCTCTCAAATTCCTCTGACTCCTGCATTATCCAAGACTTTGAGCTTTGCTTACTCAAAGTGTGGCCTGCAGACCAGCATCATGGGCTTCACCTGGGACTTTGTTAGATATGCAGAATCTTGGTCCACCTGGCTCCACTGAATTGGAATCCACATTTTAGCCAGGTTCCCAGGGCATTTGTGTGTTTAGCAAAGTTTGAGAAGCACTGGTCTGGGTTCTCCTGTGGATTCTGCCGTTTTCCTCCTAGCCTGCTCCAGCTCATTGCAGTGAAGTCTCCTGTCACCAATGACCCTAAAACTGCTGACTTGCCCCCTGGGGCCCTTCAGAGCCAACACCCTCAACGCCTGAGAAGGTACTGTTGTTACCTCCCAACGTGGGGCCTTCTGCTCGCCGCAAGACATGCCAATAGTCAAGAGGCAAGGTGGTAGGAGAAAAAGGACTTTTTATTACAGCTTGCTAGCAAAAGAGAAGATGGCTGACTCACGTCCAAAAGGACCATCTTAAGGGGGCACAAAATCTTATGGCAGTTATATAGGCCATTGGGTTATAGGGGAGGGGGTGGTTATGGGGAGGTTAGGAATGTTGACCTTCTGGTGTTACACCAGCACTGGAGTGCTACACCAGATCTTTCAGTTTTCATTGATGATGGCTCTCAGCATAGATTCTCTGTCCAGGGGTCATCACATTCCTAAGGAACTCAAAAAAACAAAATTATCATCTTATTGCAGCTGGGAGTTACATGCACAAGCAGGGGTTGTAAAATCTAAGGAGCAGTTAGATCTCCTGGAGGGGGCATATCCAGCTGGGTTAGTTTGTCAGAGGTCATTCAAAGTTACAATAGAGTTTTTCTTTTCTACAATATGGCTTCCCTTATGTCAACCTTTTCTTGAGCTGGTATCACTGTCAGTATTGTTAATAATAATAATAATAATGATAGATACTATTTATTGATCACTTCCTACATGCCTGGTATTGTGCTAAGCAATTATCTCATTTCATGCTCACAAAAGTGTCTATTGCATGAGTATTATAATTATCCCCATATAAGAGATGAAAAAATGAGGTTCAAGGAAGTGAAGTCACTTGCCCAAAGTCACACTGCAAGTTACTGATGCATCAAGGGTTCAAATCCAAGCTTGTAGGACTCCAGAGTCTGGATTTTTAAAATGTCAAAATATACATACAGGCAAGCGCCCATCTCATAATGTGCAGATGCCCCTCCAGCCCTCTTCACGCTCCCTTCCAGGCACTAACCTTCCAAGGGTAATTTCTGCACTGACTTCTACCTGTATAGATTAGTTGCCTGTTTTTGTATTTTATATAAATGGAATAATACTACAGGATCTTCTCTTTTGTCATCGTGGAACCGCGGAATCAACCACCTTGGACTTCCAGTTTTTGTGAGGTGATAAACTCCCTGGCTTCTTTTGTTCCACAGTATGTTTGTAAGATTCTTGTGTATTGTTGTATGTGGTGTAGATTTTTTATTCTCCTTGCTGTGTGAATATACCACACCACAGTTATTTACCTTATCTACTGTTGATGGACATTTGGGTGGCTTCCCACTTTAGGCTCTTATGAATGCATGAACATTCTAGTACATGTCTTATGGTGAACGTATGGAGGGATTTCTTCGGGTGTAGTCCAAGGAGCAGAATTGCTGGGTCACAGAGTACACGTATATTCAGCTTTAGTAAATATTAAAGTGGATGTACCATTTACACTTACATCAGCTATGTATGGGAGGTCTGGTTGCTTCACTTCCTTGCCAACTTATTTTATCTTTTGGCACATTTCATCTTTTTCATTTTAGCCATTCTAGTGGGTGCGTAGTTAAAGCCCGTGTATTTCTTACTCCTCTTTAGTGGATGCTATTAGTTTAGTGGCCACTGTTGGTTTACTATCCAGAATTCATTTCCATCCTTTCTTTCCAACAGAATCCTATTTTTTCTCATGTTTCCACTCCTTACTATGGGCTTCAGGGGAGCTGCCCTTAGCCCTGGCTCCATGTATAGGCTTTATTTAACTGAGGGTAATCCTCCTCCCCTTAATAATGATTGGTTCAGAAATGGGCAGGTGACCCAATTCTGTCCAAAGAATCTTTAGAAGGTCTATTGGAAAGATTTGGGAAAAGTTTCCTTACTCTCAAGAGGGAGCCACAGGGAAAGATGATCTTCTTATACAGTGTCATGTCTGGATGTGACGTTATGTCTGAAACTTCTGCCATCTTGCGACTAGCTTTGAGGTGAAGTGATGTTCTCTTAACATCATGGAGCTGCCGAATCAACCACGCTGGACTTCTAGTTTTTGTGAGATAATACATTCCCTTCTAATCTAAAAAGAATCTAATCCAATCTAAGCCAAATTGAGCAGAGGCTTCTGTTCCTTGCATCCTAATGAATACAACTTGCTTTAAAGTTGGTGCCCACCATCATCTCTGGGGAGCTCTTGTGCCCGGAAAACTCAGATACTTCTTCCCGGAGGCTTTCCCTGTGGGTTCCCCATGGGGAAATTTTCTCTTCCCATTCACACAGGCAAACTGCCTCCTGAAGGCCGATGGGACATAAAGGAAGAGCGTGAGCTTCAGAAGCAGACGCTCCTGGAGATGAATCCTGCCTCTTCCACTTGTTAGAGTGTGACCCTTGGCAAGCACTTCACCTTCTCGAACCTTAGTTTTCTTATCTGTAAATTAGGGGCCAAGGATCCAAACTTGCCTCACAGGGTATTGTGAGATTCCAGTGAGGTGATGGAAAGGAAAGTTTTCATAAACCATCAGGGGCTGCAGAGATGGCAGGGCTGGCACTCCTCATAGACACGCTCCCCTCTCAAAGCTCGTCAGTGCCAGAGCTGGGACTGGATCTGGTCTCCTGACCACCAATGCAATGTTTTCTTTATCATAACATGACTCAACCTCTCCCTTGAGGGGTCATCTTATGCTTTTTCTGCCTTTTCCTCAAATGCAAGGCCTCAGGGGGCCCTGAAGTAGAACTGTGTCAGAGTTTCCTGAGGCGTTTCCTGCAACCAGACCATCCCCACCCCCAACCTGGCGCCGCTCCTTTGATCCCAGCTTTGCCAGGCCTGGCGTTGTAACGCGTTGGCCTGGATGGGTCTTTATTGTCTCTCCAGGCTGTACATCCCCTCGCCTATGGCTACTTTTGCTCATTTCTCTTGGGAGCTGCCTAGCTGCAGAGAAAGGCCTTTGGAACTCTTCTCTTTTCAGCGAGGCTTTGTTGAATTTCACCTCCATTTTTTTTCCTCTCCAAATAGGAACATCATTTATCGTGGACTTTTAAGTTGCAGAGGTCTTTAAGAGCTGTCTCTTTTCCCAGATGCATTTGTTGACACACAGTCAATCTGCTTCTTGCCTCCACTCCCCTCTCCCCACCCCACCCCCCAAGCCATAGTGTCTACAGCTGTGCCTTTATTATGTGGCCCTTTCTGTGCCCACAAGGGGGATGAGCTGAAATATAGCACAGCCATTACCCTGACAAAAAGGGACAATTTTAAAACATTTTTGCTTTTCATCAGGGAAGCTGATGGTACAAAAGAAAGTGCACCATTTTATTGTAAATGCTTTTTAAATGTGGGTCACTTGGCCGTAATCAGCCCCACAGGATGGAAAAGTTCAAAGCTTGAAAGCAGTAGCACAGATAACCAGTTTTTCCCCCTCGCCTTTTAAATTATGCTAATCAACACCAAGGAAAACAGGGACGGGTATCTCCTACTCCCTCCTCTCCTTATGGTGGAGAGCGTGGAAAATAAGTTTGCCAGGCCGAGAACGGCGGCCTCCAAGGTGTTAAGACTAGGAGGCTTGTGGTCTGGTTTTAAGATACGGTGATTTTCTCAGCTCTGATGGAGAAGAAACTCTTAGCCTGTTTGTTGAAGACACACAAGGTGGAGGGCTGCCTGGAGGCTCCCTGTGTGTGTCTGGATGGCTGGGTCTGACCAGGAGCAGGGCAAGAGTGCGGAGGGCAGAGGGGTGTGTAGAGGGTAGAAGTGGTTACTTGTGGGAGAATGGTGTCCTCTCAGCAATCTTAAAGGTACGATATTGATGTGATGATTGTTAGGATTATTATGAGCGATTAGAGGTACAGAATGAAACACACCATGTTCAGGGAAGATGGCCGGAAGGTGTCCCCTTGCTGCCCGCTCCTGGGCAGTTCCCTCCTCTTGAGATCTGAACCTGACTCTGCCTCCGGGGAAGGGAGTAGGACTTGAGGATTGGGCTGTAGGAAATAGGACCAAGTTTTCTAATGCAACTGGAATGATGGCTGGCGTATCCACTGCTGAGACCCAGTTGTCTCCATGGTACAAACAACCAGACATGGAATGCAAAGATCCAAGCTCACATCCTGGCTGTGCCACGTCCCAGCTCTGTTGACACACCTCTCCCAGCCACAGGCGCCCCCTGTCGGTGCACTGAGGGTGGTGGTGGTGGAAAAGCTCCCACCACACAGCGTTGCTGGGAGCAGCACATGAGCTCATGTGTAGGATGTCTCTGGCAGGCATAATATGGCCAATGAAGATGTTTGATGAAACTGATTCTGAACCAGGAAGTGGAACCCAGAATAGGGTATCTGGGCTGTACAGACGGCTAGACTGTTTTCCAAGACATTTAGACTTGAAACTAGAAGTGGCCTCCAGGGATGCTCAGAAAGCCTCCTTAGATGAGATGCACAGAAGCATGTTGGATCAGGCTGCAGAGCTGAATACAGCTGCCTTTGAAGGGTAGAGGGCATGGCTTAGGATCTGCTGATCTGCGTCTGAGCCTAGCTCTACTACTAACTAGTTAAGTGACCTAACCTTTTGGCCTCCATTTCCCATCTGTAAATTAGGAATCAAAACAGTGGCTATGCCATAAGGTTGTTGTGAGGACTAAAATGAGATTAATCATACAAAGCCCTTAGTATCATAGACCAAGTACTTATTACATTTAGTTATTCTTATGCCTGAGAACTTAGAGGTGAGAAATGCAGGCTGGTTGATGATGAATTCCCCTCCCTCCCTTCTTTCCTTCCTTCCTTCCTGCCTCCCTGATACGTAAAAGAGAGCAATTATTTAGCACACGTTTCTTAAGAATCAACTGAAAATCAGTTCATAAGACAGTGTTGTGTAGTAATGTAAAACATAGTTTTGGGGTCATATAGAAGGCACGAAATCCCTGCTCTAAGAGTTCTGGCTTTGTGACTGTGGACAAGTTACTTTATCTTTCTGAGCCTTAATTTTCTCACCAGTGAAAAGGTATAAGAATCCTTACCTGTTGGTGTATTAAGTGAGATAATGCATGTAATATTTACTTCTGTCTTCTTTCCTGAGGGTCTACCTATCTTGTTTTTGCATTGCAGAAAGCAACAGTGTACAACATGATAGGCTATCGATATGGGGAGGGTAATGAACAGGAAGGCTGGGCTTCTTTAATAAAATATAAATGAAGATCTCTACGATTTAACTCTGGAAGATTTTCCAGGGAAAGGAGTTACTGCTAAAGTAACTTAGAACAAGGTCCTGCTGAGTTTTACCTTCACCGTGGTTCTCACAATTCCGTTTCTCCTGTTACCATTTTGCTTGATGATGATGGTGATGAAAGCAAGCTGTGATGTTGTGATTAATGATAATAAATATATATTTGGTCTTCCTTCCACTCCTGGCACAGAGCTCCTAAAACCCTTGGAATTTCCTAAGTGATGAGAGCGATAAAGGTGTCTTTGTTAACAAGGCGACTTTTAAGAAAACACTTGAAGATGGGGGCTGGTTGCCAGGGGGACCAATCAGGTGATTAGAAGGTTGGAACTGAAAGTTCCAACCCCCCCGCCCCCCATCTCTGCGGGTGGGGGGTGGTGTCCGGTTGAATCAATCGCCAACAGCCAATGATTTAATCAATCATGCCTGTGTCATGAAGCCTCCATAAAAACCCAAAAGGACAGTTTGGAGAACTTCTAGGTTGGTGAACACGTGGAGATTCAGGGAGAGTGGTGTGCTCGGGAAGCATGGAAGCTCTGCGTCCTTTCCCCATATCTTGCCCTATGCATCCCTTCCATCAGGAGCACTGGTGACAACCTGGACTGTGATTGGCATCTGAATTGGAGGAGTCAATCTTGTGGGACTGAGCCCTTAGCCTGTGGGATCAGACACTATCTCCAGGTGTCAGAATTGCATTGAACTGAAGGAACCCAGCAGGTCTCAGAGAATTGCTTGTTGTGGGGACACCCCCCCCACCCAATCTGGTGTCAGAAGTGTTGTGACTGGATTTTTCTACTCACAAGCATTTTTATGCAAGCTAGAAAAAATTCCCCTCACTTGGTTCCCCTAAATATAGCTAAGACTGGCAGGAACTTAAAAAAAAACTAAACTAAACAAAAAAAACCTTATTAAAAAAATAAGGGAAAACGAAGTGGAAACAAACACAGAATGTGCAAGAAGCCTCAAACTCTGTGGCTTCAGTTTTCTGACCCTCCTGTAGCTGGCTTGCTGCCAGTTATATTTCACACAATAGTTGTAATGTTTATGCTCTGGGTCTAGTACCACTATGTCTTGAATTTTTCCAAGTAACCCAAGTATACTTTAAAACAAAGTGTCCAACTACCAGGCTTACTGCTTATCAGTTAATTCTACTTTATTTAATTGTATCGTTCAGCTCCAGATCTACTTATTTTTGGTTATTGCTTACTTAATCTGCTCTATTCTGATAATGGAGTTGAAGTCTATAATTATAATTAATCATAGTTTTGTAGAAGTTTTCTTTGGCTCCCTGCCTTTCTGTTTGTTTTGGTCTCTGTTTTTCATGTGAGCGGGTTTCCCCAAATATCCATTGACCCTGACTGTCCCTTCATATTTAAGAGTGAGACCCTGAAAACCTAACTGCAAGCTCTCTGTGTGGGCTTATTGTGTATCCTCCGAGGCCTGGATGATCTGGCCTCATTATCTCTCGCTGATCACATCTCCTACTACTCTCCCCAGGTCTCCCTGCAGCCACACCGGAGACCTTGCAGTTCCCCAGTCATACCAGCTTTGTTATTGCTTCAAGACCTTTGCACTTCTGTTCCCTCTGCCTAGAGAGAATATCCCCTAGATGTTCACTTGGCTTCTTTCAGGTCTCTGCTCAAATAATGCTTTATCAGAGAGGCCTTCCCTGACGGCCTTTATAATTCTACCTGGGCCTTACTTACTGTGCTTTAGTTTCCAAAGGTGTTATTGCCACCTGATGTGGCATCAGGTATAGTATGCTATATTAGATTTACCAATATGCTGTCTTTATTTGTTGTTGTCTATCTTTATCCAGCAGAATTAAAGTGCCATAAGGTCAGGGTCTTTATTTTGTTCACCAATGTTCTACTGCACCTAAAGCAGTGCTTGGCACATTAGCATGTATTCAATGCGTATTTTTTGAATGAATGAATGAAAGGATGAATGAATGGTGGCTTCACTGAACGTGAAAGGGCTGGGATTTGGCCATTTCATTGGAAGATCCCTAACTTTCATCCTCTTTAGATCCTTCTTTTGATCCAGTTTTCCCAACCAGAAGCGTTCTAGCTGCCAGTGCTCTTGGAGTTGACCAGGGGAAGGAGGCTGAAAGTCCAATAATTTAAGGTCTTTTACCTGATCCTCCTGTTTTCAGTAAGGTACCGCTGTCGTCTTCTGTGCCTGAGGCCTTAGGTCAAGAGCCTTTTGAATTAAACTCTTCTAAGGGAAATTCCTGGCTTATACTGGGGAGGTAGAATAGGAGTCTATTCTACCTTGCATGTGTGGGTGCAAGTAGGGGAGGGGAACTTGAGTGCCCGTTTTAAACCCCACCCCTACCCTTATTCTCAGATGTACGTGGTATCTCTGATTCCTAAACCATTCTGGGGTTCTACAGGGTATATCACCCTGATGTGCTGATAAATATTGGCACTCCAGGGAAAAAAGCCCTGATTTGTAGTGTTTGCTCATTCCCACGGTTTAAATACTCCCAACGTAGGTGAATTTAAGCTACCATCATTATGTCGCTGAACACAGAGTTGGGAAGGGATGAGCAGGAGTACACCAGTATTTCCATCTTACAGACATAATAGATGCTAATAACTTCAAGAGCATAGATAATAAAACCTAGTAAAATAATTAGGAAGTGAGGAATTTTGAGCATTACCTTTGTTTTTAATATAATTTAATTGGTTTACATAATTTAATTTTTAATAATGGTTAGTTTCAACCAGCTTGTAAAATTCCTAAGAAATTTTACAATCAGCTCTCGTGATAAGCTGGTTCCAGCATGTGTCATCTTGCCTTTGGATTCCCTTGCTCTTGTAGGCTTTAACTTTTTGATATCTTGTGTCTTCTTTCTACGTCAATTATCCTTTGCTCATCTAATTTCCAGTTTCCAAAATTTTGTTGATTGCTCTTTTCTGCTGTCATCTCCTTTCTCAATATCCTGTTGGGCTTAAGCCTTACTGAAAAACATCCTTTCACTGCCATTTTAATGAGTTTTCAGGAGGTGGTCAAGGTAAATGCATGTGTTCAAAATGCTTTGTTTAGGGGCCCACCCAGTGGCATAGTGGTTAAGTTCACGCATTCCAGTTCAGCAGCCCAGGGTTTGCCAGTTCAGATCCTGGGCACAGACCTACTCACCACTCATCAAGCCACATAGAAGAACTAGAAGGACCTACATCTAGGACATACAACTATGTACTGGGGCTTTGGGGAGAAAAAAGAAAAAGAGGAAGATTGGCAACAGATGTTAGCTCAGGGCCAATCTTCCTCAAAACAAAAACAAAAAACAAAAAAACCCAAAAACAACAACAAAAGCTTTGTTTAACCAGAAGTGTCTCCAATTAGAATGTTAACTAACTTCTGCATATACATCCTTAAAAATGTACTTTATGACTATATTCTTTGGCCCATGTAGATTCTTTTATTTATTTTTTTCTGTTTTCACTGTTGAATAGTTGGTAACCATGTATGGCTCACATAAACTTTTAGTATGAAATTTACTTCATTAATTTCCATTGCTTAATGTGCTTTTGGTATGAAAATTGTTTTGTTTAATACTATGATAGTAACTCTTTTCTTTTAACCACATAGATATCAGACATTAAACCATAGTAAAATTTTTAATTTCAAGGGTCTTTGTTTTGGGTAAAATGAGGTAGTGTTTTTTAAAATCTATTAATGTGTATTTTTCTTTCCTGAATTCATGATTTCACCTAGTGAACTTATCATCTGTCTTGAGGTAGAGGGGTGGAGGAGGGAATTGTTACAGCAGGAAAGAAAAAAAGTAAGAAAAAAAAATTTTTTTAACTGAAGACAAAGTAATAGGCTTGAATAATAGTCATAATTTATTGGGAAAAAAGGATTTTATAAATTCCTTTATCTCCCTGTGTAATATGACAAGACTCCATGTCCAAGACACTGTTTATTCAGTGTATCAATGATGCTTGGTGACCATATAAATGTGCAGATTCTTTGAAATAACTCTTAACTCCACCCTCCTGCTCCCAAACCCAAAGTTGCTTAGTTCACAGGTTGAGAGCCAGTGTTCTAGATTACCTTTTCCCCAAAGTCAGTCTCATCTGAGTCTAAATGAGCTCTTTCTTGCCTTTCTCTAACACCAGTTGTGTTTATTGCAGTTTCTAAGTGTTTCCGGAATCCATCCTGTCTCTTCTATGCCTACCGCCACCGCTCCAGTCCAGGCCCCTTAGGCCTCATGTGTACTGATGCAGCTGCCTTCTATCTGGTCTCTTTTCTTACTGTCTGTCCCTCCTCCAGCCCATTCTCTGTATTGCAACCAGTGTGATCTTTCTGGTTGTGTCCTTTCCTTGCCTGAAATGCTGCTAGTCACATGTTCCATCATAAGACAGGATATCTTTGTTTCAGTCATACTCAACTGCTTGTGTTCTATAAACATGTCATGTACCTTTTGCCCATGAGCTTTCATTTGAGCCAGTTCTTTTGGTGGGAACAGTCTTTCTCCTATACAGGGCAAGCTCATGCTCAGCTCAGATGTCACCTATGAGACTTTGTTATTCATCCCCTTCAATCCTCCTGGCCGGTGTTAGCCACATCTTTTCCTGGCATCCTGTAGTGCTTTGTGCAGGCTTTAGTTATGGACTTTTCACACTGTGGGCACTCTGGGAATAGGAACTTTTGGTCATGTTTATATCTCCAAGTACCTTGAGCAGTGCCTGCTACGTAGTAGATGCTCAATAAATGTTTGCTGAACAAATTGATGTGGATTGGCGTGCTTGTATGGGCCTCGCTTTGAGACTAGCTCCTGAATGGGATTCTATGTATTGTAGAGATATGGAAATGGAGCAAGAAAAATGTGTTAAAAATTATTTTCTCTATTGTTTTTTCTCATTTCAGTCTCTTCTTTTTTACTCCCAAATAAATAAGACTTTACTGTTTTTCTCTAACTGCAAAAGCAACACATAGACATGGACATGTATTTACATGGACATCAGACAGGCTTGAGTTCAAATTTTGCTACTCAGAGGCTGTGCGCTTGTACACAGTACTTAACATCTTTTGTGTGTGTGTGTGTGTGTGTGTGTGTGTGTGTGTGTGTGTGTGTGTGGAACATCGGCCCTGAGCTAACATTCATGCCAATCCTCCTCTTTTTGCTGAGGAAGACTGGCCGTGGGCTAACATCCATGCCCATCTTCCTCCACTTTATATGGGATGCTGCCACAGCACGGCTTGCCAGGCAGTGCGTCGGTGCGTGCCCGGGATCCGAACCAGCGAAACCCAGGCCGCTGCAGTGGAACGCCCACACTTAACCGCTTGCGCCACCGGCTGGCCCCAGTACTTAACATCTTTAGGCCTTAGTTTTCTCATCTGAAAAGTGGGAATTATTATAACAGTACTTCATAAGATTGTCATGAAGATGAAATTAGAAAGTGCCTGTAAAGTGCTCAGCACAGTATCTAATTGCTCAGTAAATGTACATAGCTGTAACTGTTATGTTCAATGGAGAAAAGGTGAAGGTCAATGAGACCTGAATATAGCTGGAGACTATGGCCCAGGATCTCCACTGTGCTGCACTAAAAGAAAACATAAATCTGACTCCAGAAGCCTTGGAGAATAATCTTGATCTTTTCTTTAGGACAGGCTTTTCTCAACTAGTATTTGTCTGAACCACAGAACTCAGAAAATGACTGAAGTGACTGTTTTCTCTCCCCCACGGATGCTGCATAACTAACACTATTCTAGATGCACAGGAGAGAAGTTGATTCACTATATACAATGCATGATTTAGGGCACTGAGGCTTAATCATCTCCCCACCCCTTGCCCTTTAAGAAAGGCTGCTCTGGGCTTCTTGAAGACTGGTGCAGGGGTTCAGCGTAGTGCATCGGAATCACACTCTCCTAAGTCCTCTCTAGAAACCCTCCTGCTCCTTGAATCGTCTCACTTATGGCAGTTATTAAAAATGTCTCCCTCCCTCACCCATATTTGTTCCTAGAACCCCATTCATTTGTTCCTTCTTCATATTGTGTTCACCCAATAGTTCTGACAGGCAACACCTTGCTTTTCTTGAAAGAATAACACGTCTCTCCCCATCCTTATGTACCACACTCCACTCCTGGAATTGCAGGGAAGAACATCTCCAAGAAAATTCATGCCAATAACTGGACTACAAGGCGGTAAACATGATTGACATCATTTTTTTCTTCACATGCAGACTTTATTTAAAGTCATCTGGATCTCTTGCTATTTTCAAATGCCTCTCCTTGACAAAAACTATAGAATTATCCAGGCATTTAATCTAACTGTATCATGATTTATGCTGCCGAGGCTTCTGCAAGACTGGTGCTGTATGGCAGAGCCAGTCTCCTCCTCCTAGTGCCATTCCTAGTTCCTGTTGCTCTTCAGCGCTGACAAGGCTCATGCTGCCTCCCAGAAAGGCAGCAGGCACCTGTTTTGAGTGGGAGATGTAGGTCATGATGTCTCCTGTCAGTAAGCAAGAAGAATATTGGGTAGGGAATTAGCAGTGTTTACCATAATTCATATAATGGAGTATCAAATAGCCATTAATTTTTGAAGAATATTTATTGACATGGGAAGAGGCTCACAATGTTAAAGAAGAAAGCAGGATACAAATCTGTAAATACAGCATGATCCCAATCTTGTAGTAAAATAAATTATATATGCATAGAAAAAATACAGGACAGAAATACACTAAAACATTAACAGTATTTATCTCAGGGTGGTGGGATTTGGGGTGAATTATTATTTTCTGTATTTTCCAAACTTTCCACAATGAACATATATTACTTTTGTAATGGGGGGGGCAAGAAAGTCATACATGTGACACCTAGTACTGGGAGGTGGCAAGACTGAGGCGGTAGAAAGGGGATATTTAATACTTGTACTGCCTCAGCCCGTATCCTCATTTATAAAGGAGGGATGGTAATGTCTGTCCTGCCCGCCTCCTAGGACCACTGGGTGTGTGAAAGGGCCCCAAGTGTATGTTGATTGTTACTCTAAAGCAGCAGCTCAAGTGCCTTATTTTAGGACACATTCCTCCATACCGTTTCAATGGTCAGGAGGGATGTGGACACAGGGGCCTGCAGAGTGCCCTTGGCCAACGTATTATCATCATCCCCATTGCAGGCCACAGTTGCCAGGAGACGTCTGGGGGAGCCTGTAGCCCTGGTCTCTGATCTAAAGGACTCCAGGTCCTTGTTTGAAATCTAGTACTGACTGAGCAAGTTTTCCACTCACAGTTCAACTCCAGGTCACCTCCCTGCTTAAAGTTCTTTAAACTGGTTCTGCTGAAATAGTTATTGCTTAAAATGGCTTGAGAATTACCCCTCTCCCAGCATTCCAGAGTCATAAGGAGGCACGAGGACCCAGGTCGTCAGGGTGGTGAAGGGGAAGGAGAGGTACTGGGAGTCAGGCCGGCTAGAGTTGGACTCTTATTTGCTGTGGGATGTTGGGTAACTTAGCTTTCTATAGATAATCTCTAACATGAGATGTGATGAGGTTACATGAGATAAGACACATAAAAAACCCAGCACGTAGTAAGCACTAACCAGATGTTAGTTGTCTTCCCATGTGCACAATGAGGCCACTCATCTTCTCCCCCTGCAAATTCTCTCTTCAAAAACAAAGCTTAGCGCCCAGCGCAGGGAAACTCAAAATGAAACAGAACTCATTGAAAGCAGAGCACAGCTACCTGAGCAGGACTGTTCAAACACTGACTCTGCATAAAGCCAGCGAGAAGGTATTCCATTCAACATGTCTTCATTTAGGTAAGCTGACACTCATACCAAAGCTATTTGATTTTAGAAATTATAAAAATATTTTAAAAATGCATTTGTAGAATGAAGTAACAAAAATACTTAAATTCTTTTTTTCTAAACTTTTTTCACACAATCTAAAATTATGAAGCCAAGTTTCATTTCAGTTACTGTTAAAACATGGGTCACCCACAACTTCTACTCCAACTATTTTGGATGAAAATCCTAAAAAAATGTATTTTTCCTAGTCTTTTATAGAATATTCTGGATTCATTTATCTTTTTAAAGAAACTCAGGCTCATCATTATGACAATTAGTCTGCGGGCCGTATGTTGTACAGATAATTTCTGGGTCAACGAGAACGTCCTCTGGGAAACAGATCGTCTGGGACTTGCGATGCCTGGAGTAGTCTTCACTCTCCCCGCCTTCCTGTCCGGGTTCCAGCTGGCCTTTGTTGCCGTCAGCAGGTCTGCCCTCTATCTAGTAACCACCTCCTTTGCCATTTTGTTTGTAGGCTTGAAAGCCAGGTAACAAAATATGTTAGAAATGTATGCAAATTTTAGTAAAAAGGCAAAAAGGGGGATTCTTGAGGATCTCTCCTATGAGTAAACTGTAAGAAACTCTGACATCTCTTTTTAGCAACTCAACGGCCTTTTAACACTCAATTCCTGAGCTACTGTTTTGCAAGAAATGACTTCTGGATAAATGACATTTTCACTAATACTCCACGTACTTTACCTGTCCTTAAAAAGGCTATTATGATAAGTGAGATAATGGATGTAAAAGCACTTTTAAAAAGCATAAACTGTGAAATAGTATTGTTTACCCCATGTATCTATAAAGAAACACACACAGATGGCTAAATTGAATCAACCCCAATGTTTTATTTAATTTAGTTTTAAAAGGCAGTGGTTAAGCACATTATCTATGTGTATATATATATGTATGCATACATATATACATACATATATATAAAAGGAAACCAACCCCTTTTCAACTTTAGCCACTGATTAACTAGGCCCACTGTCTATTGCATGATTCATTTTCTACTTCTTCATATGACCAATTCTAAAAGTAAAAATAAACAGCCTTAATCAGTTTAACAGTAACTATTTGTGTTTCTTTTTTTTTAAATAAATAAAGTTACCATTAAACTGATCACTTGGTAGAAAGGGAGAAAACACACACACAAGCACACACACAGTCCCCAAGTTAAAACATTGACGTATGAATGACCTATATGTACAGATGGATGCCGCTGACTCCCCGCCCCAGCAGAGGCCACAAAAGAACTCCCAGTACTCAGGGAGTCCCCATTCCCTCTGCTGAGTTGGAGGGACATGTGTTCCTGGCACCCCGAGTTAGACCTCAGAATGCATGCTCCCCATGCAATGATACAGATGGGGGTTCAGTTCTATGGTACTAGTGTTCAGGTACAGGAGGGAATAAATAGGCATTTGTAGCTGCCTCAGAACTAAACCATCATTTATAACTCTTTACAGGGAGAAATGTATTCTGAAGTTCTAGTTAAGTGACATACAAACTTTTAGAGTGTAATCAGTTTGCAAGTCTGGGGCTGTGTGTGTGTGTGTGTTTGTGTGTGCATTTCTATATATTTATACAAAATTGAAGTGAAGAGTGGGGCTAGGTTTAAGGAGCAGCTGCTTGGCTTCCATTTAGTCAGTCTTGAGCTAACAAGTCGCTTGCTTCAGCCCTTATTTAGCAGCTCATTCTGCTTCTCACATGCCTCTGTCTGCTGGAAAGATTCAGAAGGGGCAGCTCACACAAGCGAGAGGAAGGACACGGCTAAATCTTCTGCTAAGAATCTTGGCAAACAGAACTGCCAGATTCTACCAGGGCTGCTTTATAGAATGAAGTCCTTCAGTTCCATCCTGATGAAATGGAATTCCTTTTTTTCTCCTTCTAGCCCCTGCAACTCCGTCTAACTGCAGCTCTGTATGAATGCCTCAGTATCGCAAAAACACAGGATCACCTCTTAAATATACTGGATTCTCAATGAGTAAACCAGTTAATGTGTTTCTAGCCAAAGCAAGGGCATAAATGTTTTAGAGAAAAGATTCCCCTGGAGCTACAGAGAAAAGATGCTGATAAAAGCAATATTGAGAGTTGAGCAGGTGATGCTTTTAGTCTGTGTCGGAGCTGGTCTCTTCGATGACAGAGTACTGGTTGAGTGCTTCCTCCAAAGGCGTTATTGTCCCATCAGGTTTTAGTCCCATTGGTTTAAGCAACTCCTCTCTGGAAAAAGAGATAAAAGAGGAAAAAAAAAGTATTCACCAGCATCACACACACACCCCTCCCCCCACCCAAATCCACATCCTTTTAAAAAGAAAAGTCTTTAAAAACCAAAGTATTTTTCCTCAAGCTCTCTCTGTGTGTTTGTAACAGGAAAGATGAAAGGGGCATGGAAAGAAAAAGAGGGAGATAAAAGACTTCATTCACACAGGCCAAACCTACTAAGCCAATTAAAAGTATGAAAAGTCAAGGTCTAAATGGGCTCAGGACAAGGAGCAGGTCTCTTCTGTTTTTAATAATTAACCTTTTTTCTTTCTTCCTTTTGTGGATTCATTTTCTTTTAGTGGAGTTGAAGCTGCCAAAATTTCACCTGTCCCAGTGGGCCAGGCGTAAAATTAAATGGCTGATTTGATACGTATGGGTTTCATTCAATGGAATAAATGTCAGATTTGATTTTGCCTCTCCAATCTCTAGTGATACATAAGTACTTATTGATTCATTTCAAATCAGTTGGCCTTCCCCAACTTTCTCCCTCCCTTTTCTTTCCTTCTCTCTTTCTTTCCTCCTTTTTTTTTTTTAAAAAAAAATACCATTGCTTTTGTTTGTGGCAGTTTAATTATGGGATTGACAGCCAGTTTAATCTCTTCAAAGCTCCCCAACTGCCTCTTTTCAGCTAATCCAATTATATCTGCTCCACAAGTTATAGCCTCATCTAAAGATGATTAATTATTGATTAAGCCAATCAAAAAGCATTAAGAAAGATTTATTTAATCTTTTCATAGGCTCTTATTTATTACATGGAGATTATGGCAAATGTACCTGTTGAGTTGCTAACCCTAGTCCTCCTCCCACCCCCAAAAGGTCAGCAGTGTACTTTAAGAGTAGCCTTAAAGAGGCACATGAGCTGCTTAAAATGTATTTCTCATGGAAATGGGCATCACTCCCTGAAAACATGTCTGTAACCAAGAACCTACATGGCAGCAGCTGTAATACTGGTGGGATTTGGAGTGAAGGGAAATTATAAAACTCCTCTCCCTTTGTCTCCTTGTTGTTGTCTCTTAGGCCAGCACAAAGAAGGGGTCCCTCCTGGGAAAGGCTGGCCACACAGTAATGTGATGGTGGTACAGGTGCAGTGAAATATCCTGGGGAGGGGTAAGAACACTCAGTGGTCACTGGATAAGCCAACAGGAGCCTAATCAAGCAGCTCTGGCTAGCACCAGAAGACTATTTCTTAGAGTTTGAAAAATCTACTTGAGTAATGTGGATGGCTGACTGGCTAAGTTGAGGCTCCTGAATGTTATAAAGTAGGAAACGTTGTTTCCTGATCTAAGAAATGGGGTCAGAATCACAGAACTTAAAGTTGAAGGGGCCTTAGAGATCATTTAGTCCAACCCCCTCAATTAATAAAGGAGACTGAGTGACTTACCCAAGGTCACATATCTAGTGGCAAAGTTGGACCTGGGACATTGGTCTCCTGATTCCCAGTCCTGTGCTTTTTGTAGAACACCACATCTGGATTAACTGCTCTAACTGCATTGGAGGAGCACACTCTTGAGTTCAGCTGTTCAATATCTGCTCAATAACTATGTGCCCAGAACTAGATAATATACTGGGGAGAAAAGGAAGACTGGGCACAGCTGCTGCCCTTGAGGAGTAGGTGAAATGGATATATGAAAAATAACTTAGAACGTAATGGGGTAAATGCTGTAACAGAATCATGAACAAAGAACTGTGGCAGCTCCTGAGATGAAGCATAGACCAAATTGCCTGGGAAAGGTAGGGACAGTACCACCAATGAGGTGTCCTGTGCCAGGCAAAGAAGGCACAGAGCATTCAGGCAAAGGAGATTGTGCAAAGGGCTCTCTATGGTTCCATCTACTTGGGTGATTTTGTAGACTTTTGGATTGTGTCCATTTTTTTTCCATCTCTGTGCTCTTATGAAGCTGTGAAAGGGCCCAGTGTTTAGGGAGTGGTGAGGTTCAATGAAGGTACAGCAGGAGGTAAGGCTACAAGGGTAGTTTGGGGTCTAGTAGTCAAGTGTCTTAAATGCCAGTGAGGAGCTCGGTTTTTACCCTGTAAGGAATGCCTGATCAGGTCTGTTTTATAAGGAAGCATCTCTGGCAGCAGTGTGGTAGATACACTGGAATAGGGGGAAACTGGTGGCAGAGAGACAAGTCATTAGGATGTCACTGTAACAGTGTGTCTGAGAGGAGACAGAAAGCTGGATTATGGCTGTGGTTGTGGCAAGAAAAGGCAACATTTCTGAGGTAGATCTCTGATCCACTGAAGGGCAGGGGGTTGGTAAAGGAGAGTGGAGTAGAGTGCCTTTGTGGCTTCCAGCTCAGGTGACCAAGTGGATGGTGATACCATTCACTGGAGCAAGAACACAGCAGATGGAGTAGATTTGGTGGGGAGATGCTAACATCTTTCAGGACATGAAGAGTTTGAGGTCCTTGCATGATAACCAGGTAGAAATGTTTATGGGAGCTAGAAACAATCTGTTTCCATTAAAACTTCTCTCCAGCTCTGATATGCACTACATATCTCTATTTTTATAACATAGTTTCCTAACTGATTGTGAGGGACTTTGTGATATTGGACACTATTTACTAATAATTGATACAAAAGGAGAAGGGGACAACTTGCTGGGAATGAAACATTAAGGGATAAGCAAGTTCCAAGGTTTAAAGGGGTTGGTGGACTAAAGGTACAGTAAGGTGGGGTAGGGTGAAGGGTAGACGTAGGTAGAAGTAGGATCAGCAGATGGGACTAGAGGAATTCTTTCAAGATAGTGATGAACTGCTCAGTGGATACACCATCACCCTTAACACTACTAACACTACTGCATTTTTTGATAACAGGATGGTACTGGGGCTAGCTACCAACTTATACAAAGTAGCTAGCACTTTCTCATCCAAACCCAGGAAGAATATTTTCAAATCAAATCCACTGTTTCATCTCTACTCCCTAATCCAATTTTACAATGGAAATAATTAAGAACATTATAAAAGTTTTATGGCCAAATTATGGGAATTCATCTACGGAATAAAGGGCTCCATATTTTACGTCTCACTTCTCAACTATTGTTCTTCAATTCTCACTTCTCAACTATTCTTCTTCAAGTATTTATTTTCTGCGTCCTTTGTATCACCCCTCTGCTGACATGGAAGCTCCTCTGAGGGTATGAATTTTCTTTTTCACTTGTTTCCATGCTATGCTTGGACCTACTGACATTTCCGTAAAAGTGTCAGTGATAAATGGCCACATAATCATGCATTTGGGCAAATGAATTAAGACAAAAGTGTGATGTAGTGGAAAGAATAAAAAGATATGGAGTCAGGAAGTCTGTTTGAAGTCCTGGCTCTTCCACTTACCAGTTGTGTGATCTTGGGCAAGTCTCTGAGTCTCAGTTTCCCCATCTGTGAAATGGGGGTAATGATGATACTAGCTCTATCTACTTCCTAGTGATGATGTAAGAAGTAATAGTACTAGTAGTGGTAGTAGTAATAGTAATAATAATAATGTAGATGGAAGAGTTCTATGAACTGTGAAGGAGTCCTAAATACTAGTTATTATTATTGTGGTACAGTGAAAGGCACATATAGGTTTTGGAGTCAGACAGACCTAGGTTCTAATCCTGGATCCACCACTCAGTAGCAATAAGACCTTGAACTCTCTAAACTTCAATTTTCTTATCTGTAGAATTGGGATAGGAATACCCACCTCACTGAGTTGTCATGAGGGCAAAAGGTCATTGTACATAAAAAGTGCGCAGTGCAATGGCTGGAATGTAGTTGGAACCCATGAATTGCATTTCCTGTCCTTTATGTGCTTATGGAAGGTTTCCCTAAGCTTGTTAGGGCACTCTTTGGGAATAAGTGGGGGAAGAATATGCAGAAGCAAATAAAAGACATGGTCCCTGTCCTCAAGAAGCTTTTAGTCAGTTCAGAAGATAAAACACACACACATTAAACAATATTAAAAGAATTACAGAACAGCAGATCAACAAGCTTGAGATGATTAACAGGCAGAGCCCTGCTTTCCCTAGCTTGACAGTTCATCGATATACCCTCATTATAATTGAAATTTGTTTAAAGGAGATTTCTTGTCCTGTTTGGGAGTGGAAGGAGAGAGGATCACTTACAGATATGTGACTTTTTTTTATGGACCCCCAGCTTTACTTTTCAAACCCCCATCTTAACATTTCTGATCTTCCTTCTTTCTATCATACAACTAACAGCCCACAAATACCAAAATGAAATCTTTGATATAGAGACTTACTCCTAAAAGGTCTGATAAAGGACCTGGTTATACTAGACAGTTTCATTTAATAAGATTTGTTGTATCTCCATCAGCAAGATGTGGACAGAGAATGGGAAGCATTAATGAATACCACAGAAACGTTACTCCACCAGTCATATGGGCTATGTACATGTGGGAGGGACACGGGAGGAGATGGGGATGCTGATCACAGGCTCCTTGCAGGAGATGGACTCAGGGCCAGACTGCAATGACAGTGATGGATATGGATTCATGGGGAGAAAGGCATCCCAGAAGCAGAAGAATTAGTCAAGCAAAGGCACAGAAGCAAGAGTTAGTTGTGTGCAGGGATTGGCAAGCAGGCTGGCTTGGCTGAGATAAAGGAAAAAGAAAGCTCAAAACAGATATGGGGTACAAGAGGATTTGAATGGAGACTGAAATCCTAGGCTGACAAGTCTGGATTACAGTACAGAGGTATTTCTGTCTCCTATTGTAAGGGCCCCACGTTTAAGAGTATTTATTAAAAATAATTCTCATTACAAAGTTTGAAAGCTATGAAACAACATTCCTCTGAGATATTAAAAAGAAAATGTTCTATGCTTTATTTATTAAATTTTCATGTCCCTATGTGTCTAGCACAGTGCCTTGCAGATAGCAGATCCTCAATAAGTGTTTATGAACTAAATTTAGTTGCAGTTGATATTCTCTTGCACTTTGACAGGAAGGAACGGTATGGTGTTTTATGGGACTCCTAATAAATAAACCACGACCAAGAGAAAAGCTAGATCTTTGAGTATGAGATTCACTTTCAACATCAAGATTTACAGAGTTAGGAAGGGTATTAGCATTATACAGGAAATTCTGCATAATGCTTGCCAGGAATTTCTTGTTCTCTACTAGACTGTGAGCAACTTGAGGGCAGAGTCCATGTCTTATCTGGCTGAAATATGCAGTATTTAGTACAGGATGGGGCACACAGTAGGCGCTTAGTAAATGTTTATGGAAATAATATAATACATGGGTCATAGCATAAATGGAGAAGGGTAGAGGACCATTTATCAGGAATCATTCTGATACTATTTTAACTAAAATTATTTCACTGATGAGTCAATGTCATCAGACATTCTGACAGTCCAGCAGAAGTCAGGCCCCCTTTGTAGCATACAGCCTGTATCCCAACCACTAATTGGTGTGACTCAGCTTCTTATATCTGGGGCACCAGGAAGTCTAGATTCTAGTCTCAGACCTTCCACTAACTTGCTGGGTGTCCTTGGGCAAGTCATTTCCTTCTCTGGGCTTGAGTTTCCCCAGTATAAAATGAAGGGTTGGACAAGATGATCCCCAAGATTCTATTCTAATTCTAAGAGTCTAAATATTAGGCTACTAAATAATTCTGATCTATTTAAAAAGCTGCTAGGTTTTTAAGACACTAGAACTCAATACTGCTAAGCCTTTGTTTCTAATCAAGATGTTCTAAGCCTAAGAGTCAAACACAGCATCCTACCTGTCACTGACATATACCAAGACCAGAAATCCTTTCTGCAAAACTACCAGCAGATGATATAGAATGATTACAAAAGTAAATCAAAGCAATGGCAAGTGTTACAAGGAAGGATCTAAATTCAATCATGGCCCTCAATAAATAGGCCATTTCATGAAGAGTTACTGGTCCTAAATTATGAAGGTCCCATCTAAGAAGGATGGCTAGGTGTCAGATATATGTACATCATGGTTAAACGGAGATACTATATTGAAATGTGCATCAGGATTAAGATATTCACATAGCAACAACTCCTTCATACTTACCTTCAATGCTATACACAGGCCTTAACATAAGTTAAGACTGCCCTCGTTATCATCAAAAAGTACAGTGATGTCTACTGGATAAAGAGCCCATTCTAGGCACAGTATCATGGCGGGCTTCTCATCTGATCAGGCATCTGGCCAGGGAAGAGATAAGCCTCCAAGAATGTTCAACTGGAACGAAACATCATTTAGAAATTTGATCTTACTAAACGATAAGGAACCATAATCTATAAGGGCTTGGCCAGGCACGAGGACACAGATAAAGCACGTCCAAAAAAGGAAACCCTATTTTGCCCCAGCCTAACCCTTGGGACTGTTAATGGAAACCAAAAAATACTTTCTTAAAGATTTAGGGGTGGGAGATTATGGGATTTATACCATATTTTAAATTTTCTGGTCTGTTTTTTTTTTTTTTCCTCCAGATATATTTTAACATTTTCCTGAGCCACCATTTCCCTGTAAGTATGGTCCTCTGGGATGCCTGGGCTTATATAACTTTTCAGAACCTTAGAGAAGGTTCCACTTTTTAGGGCTTCTGGTTCCTATGTAACTCTTTCCCCCAGAAACGACAGTGCAGTATTGGGGCTCAGATACTAACATACCCAATCGCACATCATAGAATAGGCCAGACGTGTATGTGTATAAAACACCTTACTTGACCTGGAAGCAAGAGAATACTCTTGCCCACAGCACATGTTTTTGTGCAATACAAACAAAGCATTCAATTCAAGGGTACTTGTTCAAAAACAGGACATAATTAAGCAGTTGGTAAAATGCATTCTTGTTTCCCACTTGCAAATCTCCCGAGAGTCCCTTCGAATTTACCTATACGAGTTTCAGCTTCCCGCTTGCCACTTAGCTTGATAACGACTCAAAAATCATTCCCTTGTTTTCAAGGGCTCTTCTTTCTTGTCTGCTCTGTGTACTACAGGGCAGTATTGACACATGGAATTAATGACAGGGTCTGTAATGAAACAACAGTCATGCAAACACCAGTCTGCTCTTTTGATAAAACAGCATGTTAGAGACCTATTCACCTCCCTCTAATTGAGTACTGCATAATAGTTCCGATCCTTTTATGTAACATATTTTGTTCTATGATTAGAAAAGAAGAAAAGGGGGGAACCTATGAGACACTGCTTCCTTCAACCACCCCCTGATTAATTCTCTGTTTTTAATGAGGGTGGCTGCTATTTAGGCAGGTTCTGTTACATACTCGTTTTGTTGACTTCTGTACAACGTATAACAAAACCCAAGACGGGATAATTGGGAACCATTTCTTTGGCACAGGGATTCCTGCTCTTAATGTAAGGTTGGCTTGGAAAAAAAGAACCCTGACATTTTAAATTAGCCATTTCATATTTAATTCCTTTTCACATTTGAAAGACAGGATGAGAAATTGGTATATAAATAAAGCATTTTAATTAACACAGAGCTTTTCCAAAAGTGCCTGCTAGAATGGAGCCTGTGCTAGTCCAGAGAAAGAAGCTCTGTAATCTTTGCTATAATTCCAAGTCTGAGAGTGCATCTTATTTCAAGATTTCAGCATCACTGGAATAGTCCCTAATCCACTGAAGTACAATGGATTTCCCAATGACTTGTTATATTTTTTAAGTGTTTTTAACCCTTTTTTCTCACAGAAATAATATAACTTTTGGCACTGGTTAACATGTTCAGTCCCATACTGTGAAAGAGTGTCCTTTGGGCTTGAACCCTGATTCTTCATCTTTCATTATATCTTTCATCTAATGGCCTCTTAGTGCTGACTGGTTATACTGATCTTTCACTAAGCCACTAACCCAGTAGATAGGAGGGGTATGGTGGCTTATCCATAGCAAATTCGAGGTCTTCAGGCTGCATCTTTCAAACAATGATTCTGAGATTCTTCCCCCAGCTCCACCATTGTGCTTTAGGATTAGGTACGATTGGGAAGGTAAAATATGTAGCATAAAAACATCATTCCCAAGACAAATGGATATGGCATATTGTCTACACCATGTCCTTCCACTTTGTAAAGGTAATTGGGAGTTGCTTAAACAGTCCCATAGGGAAGCCTTTTTAAAGTTAGGCTTTCTTAATGTGATCACATTAAATATAAGAATTTGTTAGAATACCTATAATCATTCCCTTTTCGAAATAATTAAAAGACCTTACATTAACATCGAATCATAGCAGTTTTACTGGTTTCCTTCATATAAAGCTGTTTGTTTCATATAAGCTATTTATTTAGCACATGACCTGATATTTGAGAAGAGCTCAACTATGGAATAAAAAAGCAGGAATGCATATCCTCCAAATCTTAATTCTCTAATCAGGTAAATATGCTTACTATCTGTCTTTGTGCTTTGCATTTATTTAAAATTTAGAATATTTTATTAAAAATTATCAGACCGACAAATTTTTGAAAGCTGTTGGTAATTTTTCAAGATAACATAGGATCTGGAGTCTTGAAGACTGAGAACAGAGTCCTGGCTATGTCATTAACCAGATGCCTGATCTTGGGTCAGTCACTTAATCATCGGTCCCATTTACTCCTCAGTAAAATACCTCTTGCCCATGTACTTCGCAGGGCTGTTTTAGTGATCAACAGAGATAATATATATGGAAGCACTTTTTAAACTTTAAAGCACTATATAAATATTAGTTTTTTATTATTGTTCTCATTTCTGTTAGAAGATCACATGCAAAGCTTCTAAAAATATGCTACCCAGCTCACATTAAACAGCATGGTTAAGAAAATACAGAGAAAGAGGTTAGGGATAGTGCCAGAAGAATAAAATTCAGTTTTATCCTTAAGCAAAGGTGTTCTTCATTATTTCTGGGTAATTTCTCTACAGAACTTTTCTATCTTGTTGTCCAAATTAGCAAAGCAAATACTAATAAGAGGTCAGCACGCCAACTGACACTGTTGAATAAAGCAGTAGAAATAGAAGTTCTTACGTGCTCTTCCCAATTAGAAAGACTTAAAAGTTAAGGGAGGAGGGTAACTAAAAAAGCAAATAGCCAGTGGAGATTATTCTTATTTAATGTTTCTCTAACCGACAGAAGCCATTTCAGCTAGTGCTTAAACCAAGAGCTCAAAGCAGTCATTCCTACTGCAGAGTTAAAGGACAATGACTACCACTAGGCAATACAAAGGTAGCATGACATCCTACTTAGAGGTGTCTAGCCAGTGGAAGGACCCTCTATAACCTAAAGATATACACTATCAAGTTTCTCAAATTAATCTTCCCCAGCGACTTTATGAGTATAATAATTTAACTGGATCCAAGTTCCCTTAATTGAACTTCAAAGCAAACTTACAGTGTATTTGAATGATGTAGAACAGTGCTATCTAATAGAAATATAACATAAGCTACAAAAGTAAGCCATATATGTAATCTTAAATGTTCTGGTAGCCACACTGAAAAAGTAAGAAAAGATAGGTAAAAGTAATTTTAGTGTATTTTGTTTAACCCAATATATCAAAAATATTATTTCAACATAAAATCCATATTAAACAATTCAGATATTTTACATTCTCTTTCTGTACTGAGTCTTTGAAAGTCTGGGTATTTAACACTTTTAGAACATCCCAATTCAGCCTAACTACATTTCAAGGGCTCAACAGTCATATATGGCTGGTGGTTACCACATTGGACTGCACAGATCTAAAGGCTTTTCTAATGTAATCAGTTAAGATGTTTATACTTTCACACCTACAACAGTTCTCACAATGCTTTAAAAATTGGATCATGTTTCTGAAATGTACCTGAAAAGCATTTCCTTGACTAACTGATCATAAAGGTGGGTGTAATCACAGTTGGTAATATTTTTGTAAGCAGAGTAATTTATTTATAAGGAAAAAATTATGTATTTATTACTTTTCAATCATAAATCACCTGTCCCAGCTTTAGTAAGTTTAAAAATAATCTTTGGATTAAAGGGAACTATTCTTATATTTGGTACCTGGATTTATTAAGAAAGCCATGTCCCAAATACTACAGAATGGCTGGTGAAAAATAATAATAATAATTATTGGATAAGGAGTAGATAAGAAAAGAAATGGGAAAACAACTATTTATTTATATAAATGTAAATTTTAGAAGATTGTGATAGTAGAATATATAAGCAAAAAGGCAATATACCTTGTTAAACAGTGACAGGGTGAGGGTAGGGTAGAAGATTAATCCTGGTTCCAATTAAGGAAGTAAAGGGAATTAGAAAAGTCAAAACAAAGCTGAAATTTGAAATATTATTTCTCTTGGTTAGTTTAAGCTTAAGCGAATCAGTCCTCTCTCCCCTTTTCTGGAAGAGGCTGCATTATTATATACGAGTTGTCTGCTGTAGCTAAGGTGAATGTAATTGTATTAGCCACACTGAACTTGCTTAACCACACACAATCTCCATTCTAATCTACATCTTAAATTGCAGGGGCTTATTTTTTTTCCAGTTCAGAGAAGGAAAGGGGAGGTGGAGAGGCAGGCAAATTTTATCCCCTTTTCTACCTCTGCTCTCACATTAAAAATGTCAAATGAAGATTTCTATAATCTCACGCCTCAGGTCTTAATGCTTATGTTTGATAAATATAATTATTATTCTATATTAAAGGATTATGTATCCCAATATTTACATTAGCCAGTCATGGGCCAAAGTAACTTCATGGAATTCCTTTCTAGCTCTGAATTTTATGACATCTGGCCAAGAAATGGAATTGACAAAAGTTTATTTTAAAGTCTTAAACCACGTAGACTATTTTACGGAGCAAAAAAACTGACCTTCACGTTTGGGGATCAGCTGTATTCATTATTTCATCATCACACACAGGGGAAACCACAGGGTACAAGGCACTGTACTAGCTAGACATGATGGGATTTATAGGGTTCAGATTATTCTTAAATTCAAATTATTCTTAAGATAGACCTCCAGGTCCACTGCCAATCTCCTTATCTACATCTGTCACAAATACAATCCTTATTTTAAAAAAAAACTCACTTAGAATACTACTAAGTCAGTTGGTATTCAACAGGAAGAAAATGTTTGAGCACCAATCTCTCCAGTGTCTTTGGGAATCTAACTGAGACACAGCTGCTAAGGTGGTGAGCTCCTTGAGGCAGTGGCTATGTCCAGTATGGAGGCAAAATGGAAATGTAATTTTAATTTTTGTATTGGTGGTTTTACAGTTTTGGTAGTGAATAACATCTACACCCTACACCAGGCTCAGTAACAGTACTTGGCATGACCAACCTTAGTCATCACTTTGATAAGTGCTTTGGCACGGGCCACTGTTGCTAACCACCATCCTGGTACAGGTCCTTCACATCTGCTCTCCTATGGATGGAAAAAAGGAAGTGTCTAGTGTCCATTCACTGGCCACGTCACCTCCAACCCTATCCTTTACTCACACGCCTTTCAATTCAGGCCCAGGAGAAAAGAATTTCATTTTTCAAAAGGAGAGTTAATCAGACAAAGCTACAGTACACTCTTAGCACAATAAAGACTTGATGGGATGTAGAACATCCTTAGAGTAACAGTTGAGGGAACTAACCAGTAGCACAATGCTGAAGAGGATGATTAGGAAGTGTTCTGGCAAACACTGACTCAGACAGACACAGTAGCACAGTGGACAGAGCAAAAGTATTGAGTTCTGGAAAATGAAGTTCCTAGTCTCACTTTATTATGAAGCTAGAAAGAGAATGTATGTGAAAGTGTTTTGTAAACTGTTGAAGGAATGGATTATCACCAGTTATTAGCTTGGAAATGTTTGGGGCAAATCTTTGGGCCTTGCTTCCTCCAATGATAAATCTGACAACATTGTATTAATCAAATAATGATAAAACAACCTAAGCTCTTTGGAAGAAAGATGCAGTATGTGAACGCCAAAAATTTATCTTATTAACAAGAGTAAATTTCCCTCTACCTGGAATGAACGGTCATTTTTCCACTTGTCTACTGAATACCTCTTAAACTTCAAGGATCAGCACTACGTTCCCTATGAAACAGTCCCTGATTCATCCAGACAGAATGAACTGCTCCTTTTCCTGGGTGCTTACAGTTCAACACAGACCTTATTTTGTTATTATTTCCTTCTACCTTGTGTTCTAGTATAGACTACAGCCATTCCTCCACTAGAATGTGAGTTTTTCAAAGGCAGAGACTGTCATGTTCACCTCTGAATCTCCATTATCTTCCTAGCACAGTGCCTTGCACAGAGTAGCTGCTTAATAAATGTTCCTTGACTTGTACTAAATTTAGTCTACTTTGGCTTTATGGTATCTTTTTTACCTTAAAAAAAACAAAAACCAAAAACCAAAAAACAATAGTGAAAAGAGAAAAAGAAACTTAAGACAAACATGTAAGACACATAAAGAATGGCTTCATTCTTTGCATTCCTGCTTTGGAATGCCCATTGCTGATCTCTGTACAGTTTTGTCATTGTAATTAGTGAGAGCAAATGTTAGAAAGCACACAAAGGCAGACAATGTAAAAAACCCACTACATGTCATGCAAAAAGTCTATGTGATTTAGGACTGTTCTCAAAGTTGCCTTTAGTTTCAACTTCAATGGCAAAATTGGTGCCATCAAAGCCAACACAAGACATATTTGCTCTGCTGTATATGTGCAAAAATCAGTATCACCTTCAGATTGAGTTGGGCATCTGCTGGGTGTTTCTGGGTGAGTATGTATGTTCTTTGGGGCATAGATTAAATCAAGTGGAAGCTTGGGTATTTCAGACTTGATGTTTGTGTATTTATTTGTTGGCAGCTTCTAGAATATGTGGCTCCCCAGAGATTAAAAGGAGAAGGACCAAGCAACGTTTTCTGTCCCTGTTACAGTGACGCCTTATGAAATGGTCTTGTCTCTTGTCAAGGTAAGTCAAGTACCTTGATTATACTGCATTATCTTAGGCAGTTTTTTCCCCCATCTCCCACTTTCCTGTCTTGGAGTTTATTCATCCAAGGTATATGAGCCAGTTGAATAGCATCTGTGTTATCTTTTAAGAACTCATATTATTGAAATGAAATTTATGAAAATGAAATTTATGCAACTTAACTGGCTTACTGTCCTAACATGCTAATATGCTCCAGTCAGGTCCTTGTTAACACTCCCCCTCCAACTTCGACTGGATAGACTCTGTTTGTTTTCATCCTGACTGTTGTGTTTCATTAGTTGTACATCAGATCCTTTTGGAAGTAGCCAAGCACAAATCTTATTTTTATATATTCATTCAGAACTTGTTATTGCCTCCTCTAGGTTTGCCCTATCAGTATTTTCTCTTGACTGTAAGTTCCTTCAGGGAAGGAACATATCTGTTCTATACAACGGTATGGAGATGTCATTGGCAAACAGATAACAAATGTCTTTAGCATAGTTAGTTAGCTTTAAATTCTAACCTTCTTGGGAAAGGATGAAAATTTAAAAGGACTAGCTGGAAGTCACTAAGTTCTAGTCATACTAGCTTTGTAGGTGATGAAGCTACTTACTTCTACATAACTTCTACCACATTACCAGCATCATTTGAAAAAAGTTCAGACTCCGCAGAGTGTCTAAATACCCATACTTGTTACACTCCCCATGTCAGCCTGTTGTATTTGAACATTTCTACTCTAAGCCTCCTGCTGTGCTCTTAGCCTCTGCTTGTTTCTTTTTCACACTTCTCCCTTCAATGGTAGGCTTTCTGGCTTTCCCATTTCAGTTGCTACTTTTCTTGACTGAGGGATACTAGCCTTTACATAGTTGTGAAAAAGGAGATGACCAGAAGAAATTCACCTTTAAGTGGCAGCTGCCACCAACACACAGAAGCACTCACTCAAGATGGCTTAAAGGAGATAGTGACTCAATCAATGTATGACTGGAAAATAGAGCACTTCAGGCAAGTGTGAAAGGAATTAATATTTTCTAATTACTCCTCCAAGACAACTAGTTGCTCATTAGTATGTATTTGATTTAATTATTTTCAAAACTGGCTATTTTTGGAGGGGAAGGAGATGTGAAGTAAGAAAGGGAGGGGAGATTGTTTTTAGAACCCTTAATTAACACAAGCGTCTGCTTTCAGGAAATCTTTCATTTGAGCTATTTCTTTTCACTTTTTCCTGTTGGGTGCATGACATTTTAGAATTCTTGGTTTCAGCAGCAAACCAAAAAGATAGAATTGCAAACTTGCACATCAAAAATGAAGGAAAAAAAAAGCATCATGATTTGGAACAAAAACCAAAACACACTAAAAGAAAAAATACAAGAAGCAGCAAAATCATTGAACCTAACTTATAGCATCTTTTTGAAGACAGGGAGGTTAGTTGGTTAAATATCACAGTGATCTAGCAGTTACTATCCTAGCTTTGAGAGTTTAAATGTTTAGGAATGCACATCCAGAAGCGGCACATGTAGAAAAACCATGGTAGCCAAGAGTGATCTGCGTACTGCTGCCTGGGCCACCCTGTTCCAATCAACATGGATTTCCAAAGTTGCTGTTCTATGGTAACTCTCAGTGAGAGAGACAAAGAAATAGAACATTTGTAGAAACCAAGCAAAAAATGGATGGGAATACAATACCTGGAAAGTTTATCAAGCATGTTGACAAGTTTCATGGCTTCATATTCTTTTTGTTCTTCTGTCATTTCATCTATGGGGTTTGGCATTGGTTCCTCTAAATGACCAGTGATAAGATTAATGCTACAAAAAGAAAAAAAAGTTATGCTGTATGTTTTAAAATTATGCTCTTTCTATACTTTTCTGGTCTAAGTTGTAAATTATAATAAGAAAGAGTATAATAGCCAAAAAATTGGCAATAATAGCAATTTTATGGTATAGAACTGCTACAGGAATTCTTGAAAAATTGACTTTTCCTACTAATTTGCTTTGGGAAATGAGTGATAGCTATTGTTTTTAAAAAAGTAAAACTAACTTGCCAACTTTTTTTCTTAATAAAAAAGGCATGGCTGCTTTTTAAAAATGTGAAATTTGATTGGTGCCGTTAGGATAAATATCCTTGGATGCATAGCTTATTCATTAATTATAACAGGACAAATGATTTCAGAGAAGGAGAAATCCACTTTGTGATACAGCATAAAACAAATATGTCAAAAAAATTGAAAAATGATGACAGAGAGGCTGGAATCTGAAAATGAAAGCATGCCAATATATAATCTCAGGAAATTAGTCTATTAGTGAGACCACAGAAGGCAATGAGTGTTTAAATAATAAAAGATAAAGCATAAGAACAATTTTAATTAGATTTGATCTGACCTAGATAAAAAGAGGAATGAAATCTAGCCTACCAAGAGACAGGCATATCATCTGGCTTTCTGGAAACAGATTTAATAAAGTACCTAAAATGAATACATTCCATAAACTTTGCATGAAGTTCTAATACCAAACAAGCTATCCTCTTAGATAAGAGCCACACTATGTTTTTTGAGGAGGGGAAATAAAAGATAATTCTTTCAATGGCTGCTAAATATCTATAGCTTAAAGATCTTTCTGCAGAAGCAGACGGGAGGTTACAGCATTTTGTACCAGCCAAGTACAGACAGTTTGTTTTTAATGATCAAATGAACTATCCCTGCAAACAGCAATTGCTAAATTGCTTTCTAGGGTCTACAAACACAAATGCTTTCAGGGGCCAAGACTTCAGGATAAGCAAATGAATGAATTGGTCAAGTATAAACAATGTGGAGCGTTGGGGACTAGGGTAAACTGGAGAACAGCGCTAGGGAAAAAAATCATGCTGGCCCATACAAGGACATTGTGATCAACTAGGTCCTCTGGTGGCTAGCTTGCAAGCCCTCCCTGCTTTAGATTTTTATTTGGGCAAGTTAACTTTCTTTAATGACCAGGGCTTTTCTCATTTGGAGTAAGGGCTAGGTCACCAGGTACTATTATCTATTACTAAAAGATTTCCTTTTCTTTTTCTACATTCCTCAGAAGCTACCTGACATACAGATTGTTGTGGAAGGACTCAGTGCTCACCATCCTCAAAAACCAGATCTAAAACATCTGTTTTGCCATTCTTGCTTAAGACCTATGTCTAGAGCCACGGTTAAAAAACTTTTTTAAAGCAGTGGAACCACTCTCCCCCTTTTTAAACAAATGAAATCAACACAGAAAGCTGATATATAAAACAGACAAAAGCAGAACTGTTTAGGCAAAAGAGGAGATAGGGATGGCCAAGGAGAGTGGGGGCCTAAACCCCTTCTATCTGTTCACACTTGTGTCCTCTTAAGGTAACCCTGAAGGCACTTTTAGGAACTCTGGGGCAACAGTCTGAAAACCCACAGGCTGATCAGTGATTCTTAGCTTTGGCAGTACATTAGAAACGTCTGGGAAATTTTAAAGAAAAGGCTTGGGCTTCACCTGAGGCCAACTAAATCTGTATACATTTTTTGTTTGTTTTCCTAGTGATTCTGATACATAATGAAGTTAAGAACCACTGGGCTAGAGTGCCTACTTCAGACACTCATTATGTGCTACTATTCCTCCTCCTTTTTTGTTCAGTGCTCATAAAAGAATAGAAAAGGCCTCTAGTTAGCAGCCATTAACAAAAACGCTGAATGGGGTCATCATATTTCCCAAAAGTCAAGAATAAGGAGGACCCAGACAAGGCTTCTGAGAACTATGGCATTTTAAGATGTATCCAGATGCCATACTGAAAATGTAATTCCACCACCCATCTATTATTTGCTTAGGCATGTAACAATGGGACATGTTTTCACTAGTTTCTCTTCTATGTGCTAAATTAGAAAAACAACTAGTCTTATAAATAAGTAAAGGTACTTATTATAGGCACATACCACTTCCCAAGCAGACAAAGGATATCAGGCCTTAGAAGAAAGTATAAGGGAAGGCAGATGTATTAACTATGTAGCTCATGCTCTATTTGTCTCTAGAGAAAAGGCTTCTCTCCTCAAGTTCAATGGAGGGGTGACTTAAAAAATCAGATCCACAGACTGTTTTAGAACATAATGACAGTAGCACAAGCCATCATGTGCCTTAAGGAAAGAAATGTGACAGGAGGACACACTGGTGAGCTCTGTGGTATTGTGGATGCCACAGCATACAAAGTCAGGACATGAATTCCTGGATCAGGACACATTTAATTCTTTTCTTGGTTCTTTTAAGGGCTTGGTGAAAATGACGTCCCTTTTCCATAACTGACCTCAAGTCTTCTGCGGCTAAAATGATTTAACAGCTTGCTCTGAAATTAGCTACTAAAGTCACAAAATCCTTTGCTCACTGAGCACAAAAGCAGCAGCCAGAAATTCATTCTTACAGAGTAAGAACTTACAATGCATTACCCACGCAATAAAACATTCCTACCCGCCAAAGTCACTCCAGGGATTCAGGTTTCATTTTTCCCTTTAAAAAGACATCCCTGCCACCAACAACCACCCCCCCCCGCCCTGGTCTATGTAAACACCATCATAGAAAACATAAGTTGGGGCACTGAACTATGCCACTCGCTTATGGGAAAAATGCTAATGTGCTGGGGGCAGGAGGCAGACTTGGACACCTTCTCCCCTCCTGCTCCCCACTTCAAACCAGTCTCGTGCAGTTTGCCTACCCAGAGAGGAAGAGAAAACAAATAATAGTCACCATAACAGTAATGATGTGAGGTTTCATAAAATTATTTTCAGTTGAACAAACACTTGCCACTTTTATAACCTCAAATAGTATAGTCTGAGACTTAACTTTCCAGGTTTCATGATCTTAACACTGAAATTCTGGGGTCAGTCTTATTTTTTCCAAGACTCTGAGTCTTAAGATGCTTTAAGTGCACTAATTGTGGTGGATATTTTATTAGGTAATTTTATATTTATCGTGATTTTTCCCACCTTGTCTCTGCTCCCCTCCCACATCTTCCCAGCACTCCAATCCTAGGATTATGTATGTCTTCCAATTAGGTGACAAGAAGTACCTAAACTCTTATCTGTGGTATTTCATCGAGAATTTTGTATTATATAAGGCCATTATATGATCTGACAGCAGCTACGCGCGTGGAGACCAAGGGATTGAGACATACTAGAAAGGTATGAGCAAATGAACTTATGCATAAAAGCTGAAATAAATTTCAAGACTTTTTCTCTTTCTTCAAATTGTTGCTACTTTAGGCCAACATCAACAGTAGTAGGTCACTTAACAAAAAAGAGCCCTGAGCTACATGAAAGTTAACTTCAGTCTCTAAAAAGTGTAGATTAAATTTTACTCAAAGCATTCTGGTTAAAGAAGGGGCTATCAAGTCAAATTCCTACAGGGGCTAGGCAGGTAAGATGGATGAAAAGGACATGCTGTCAAACTCAAGGAGCTTACGCCTGGTATGAGGGGAACCACAACCACTCAACTCCATCGGCTGTCATATGAGCATGCAGGCCTCATGTTATCAGAACTTCCACTTTTTCAAAAGAAGTTAGAAATTCAAATTTTCTTTTGAAATATCTGAATTCTAAATTTTGGCAAGTAATTAAATTATTTTAAGCACTATGTAAAACAAAAAATAAAAACACAAAACCAAATAACCAATGCAACATCATGCAAGTCGAGCAGAGCCTACTTGTGGGCTAAATCTAGCTATGGGCTGACAATTTGCAACCTCTAGGAGAGGGATCAGGGTTTTCAGGAACAGGCATTTGTGAGTCCAGACCAGGGAAGAAGGGGGCAGGTGAGGTGGGAAAGGAGGCATTATATGCAAAGTAAGCTAGAAATGTCTCTCCCGGAAAAACTCCCCAGAATATTTGCCCCCCAACAAAACAATAAAAAGAACAGAATGGAAATTTACTATATCCTGATTTTCTTAAATTCCATTCCCTGGCTCCCACTCCCCAACTAGATGTAGAGCTTGACAAGGGCAGGAAGCTCAATCACCTTGGAATCCTAATGCTGAGAAGGGGGCCGACCGACTCAAACTTATTCAACAACTCACAAAATTAATTTATTCAACCAAACTTTACTGAGTGCCTAGTATGTGCCAGGCACTATTCTGGGGACATCTCAATGAATGAAAACACATACACACACAAAAATTTCTTCCCTCATGAAACCTATCTTCTAGTGGGGAAAACGGACTAAATGAATAAGTAAATTATATGATATGTTATAAGGTGATAAGTGCTATAAAAAAAAGCAATGTAAGGAAGTGTGAGGCAGGAGAATTGCAATTTTTAATAAGGAGACAGAATAGGCTTCACTAAGATGATGATATTTGACTTGAAGGAGGTGAGGGAGCAAGACATGTAGCTCTTTGGAGAACAGACATTCTAGGTAGAAGGAACAGTCAATGCAAAGGCCTCAGGCAGGAGCGTGTTTGGAGCATGACAACCACTGAAGAGACCAGTGTGATGACAGCACAGTGAGAAGCGGTGCAAGTATATCACTGTGAGGACTTCGGTTTTTAGCCATTGCAGAGTTTTGAG